>NC_091123.1:21393817-21693817 GCF_040183065.1 Periplaneta americana | reverse complement strand
AGCTAGCCGTCGAAAGCTTGGAAGCTAATCTCCAACTCACCTGGCTGAGAACCCGAGAAGAGTTATTCTACATCAAACGCCGTGAAAGCCTCAAGTCATACATATTTCGTTTCTGTTACAAGACTGAAGTAGGCCTAAATTATCTTATTACAATGCAAATAACAAATGATAAAAATTATTTTCGCTGATCATTAGCATTGGTTTTCCTGGATTTTTGAATTCGCTTTTCCCTCACTAACTAGTTTACGTTAGGTGTCAATGCTCGTGTAGAACACAATCGAAGAAGACATTGTAAATTATGGTCAGAAAGTTGGCTTCTGTGATGGGATGCGTTGGCTTGGCTCGACACGCTGCACACTACTACCTCCTCAGCCAGCGTCTCGGCGCGGCGCTCCGAACTAGTATGCAGGCCAGTTGACGATGGCTGCACTAGGATCTAACACTTGATCTGCAAATGATGATTTCTTCCTTTCGTATCGTGTTCCTTTTTTATGTTTTATTTCAGCTTTCCCACCGTGCTTCTTTCTTCCTCCGTGTCTTCTTCTTTATCACACCATCTTTCTTATTTTACATCTGTATGCCTTACCCTTCTCCTTTCTCTCTCTTTCCTCTCCCTTCCCTTGTTTCCTTCTTTCAGAACATCACATTAATATTGGAAAATCCTTCTTGGGATTCGAACTCACGATTATTACTAGGGCTAGGATTTTGATGACCTATAAATCATGAAAAAATATCCTAAAAACAATGCATTTATGAACTAAAAGTCTTTAAAAAATGTCCTTAAAATGCCCTAAATATTGATCTTACATAACTGACTTAGTAGAAATATTAATATTTATACTAGTAATTAAATTAAATTCTAGTACCAACATTCAAGTTTATTTAATTTTACATAACTTTTCTAAGTGGTACACTTTAATTAATTATTTTACCTGATGTAGTTTCCATGTAGTCCACCACAAGGCCACTCTTATCCGGAACTAGCAGGTATAGAGGAGTCTATATTGAAGGGGTTGTTGGACTGAACCATTACGTGGGGGTGTACTACGTTAAAATGACAATATCTGTGTAGAAAAACGATTAAAATAAAATACAAAATAATGGGTATTAATTAAAAAAATATGTAGAGAAAATATCGAAGGAAATAAATAATATTTTACATTACTAATGGGGAATTATGGCCAAAATTAAATGAAAATACCCCAAAAATGACCAAATAAAATAAAAAATGCTCTTATGAGTTGCAAGAGGTAAAAAAATGAAAAAAAAAACCCTAACAAATACGTTTTAAAACACTTAAGGCCGGTTTTTCCAAGTAATGTTAGAAAATTTAACGACTGTTAAACTCTAAACAGTTTGTTAATTAATAAAATTGTATGTTTTCAACACCAGTTTGGTTTAACAGATTGTTAACAGTTTGTTAATTTTAAATGTAGGATTTCGGGCAGTTAACTCGTTTAACAGTTAAATATGGCCGATGTCTCCACAGCTGTTCGAACAGAAGTTACGAAATTAATATTTTGTGTCTCTCTGTAGGGAATGTTTAGCATATGACTGGTAATATAACATTTAAAAAATACTTTGGACTATTTAAATACATCAGTGTTATTTTATTTCTTTAGTATTTCGTATCCATAATAGCAATGAGGAAATATAACCTTACTTTGTAATTATTATTCAGCACGTCACCTACAACTTTCATTTGACAACTCTTTGTTTATGGAGCGTGGCCTACTATAACAGGTTGTCATTTTATGCAAATTTCATGACTCACTCTATAATATAGAATTTAAAGATTAAATTTAGCCAATCAAAAATTGTCTTACATGTGTAGAATCATTACCAACTGCTGTTGAATAGTTAAAATAGTGCTAACAGACGTTATAGTTAAGTGTTGGTTATCTTAAACAAATTTATGTTGAACAAATGGAAAATACATTAACAAAGAGTTAAAAATAAACAGACTGTTAATTTAACATTCGTTAAGCAAAATTAAACATTACTTGGACAAACTGGCCATTAGTCTATCGCATAACATTTAAATACTACAGCAGCAATGTTTCTGGCTTACTAGAAAAAAGACGCAATTTCATTAAAATCCTAGCCCTAATTATTACACATAGACTCGAATCTATGCCTTAACCGTTGCGTGCATCTCATCTAGTTCAATTTTTCTAAAGTCATCCAAACTGCAAGCAACAGTATATCCGTATGAAAACAAGAATAATTCGTTATAAAGTCTTGAACGCAGATTCCTTCCTTACATTTGTCCTTCGCTAACAAGATTAATAACGAAATATAATGGCGGTGTTCCGTTATGGCAGACGCCGATGAAATGAGCGGGTAGGTAACATAATAGTGTATCCCCGGAGCATCTTGTGCGTCCATCCACCTGGTGGGAACGCGGGTTCAATGCCCTGGGAATCTCGCAGTGGATTGGTTCATTGAACCGGGTAAACTACATGTGTGTGTGTGTGTATGTGTGGAGGTGTGGTCCTGCAGCGCCTGTACAGTTACTTCCAGTCGCAAACGACACAAAAATTGTTGATTTTTTTTTCTTCCTCGTAGTCGGATTCCCACTACCGATATGCATTGCACAGGACGAGATTAAGCCTAACGGGACCGACAACTGTGGAGCCGTTATAGTCTTTGATTCCTTCCTACGAAGTGGCAACATTACTTTTCTTTTTAACTCACTTCCCCTTCGCTGTGCATGCTTCTCAGACGAGGAAACCGTAACTTTTACTTTCTCAACATGAGACATATAGAGAAAGTATTGTGCTTCTGCTAATTTAGACATCTGGGGCCATATTCATAGACATTCTTAGCGCGGGCTTCCGGTGGATGATCAGCAAACTAACATTTTTCGTATTCATAAACCAGTGTTAGCAATATGATATGATATGAATCCTGTACAAGTAATCAGTCGATAGCCTGGGCTAGTTTAGCACGCTCGTAGCGCGGGCTAGCGAAATGTCTATGAATAGCACCCCTACTTACCTATCTCGTTAACATTTTTTTTTTTATTTAATACTTTACACTTGAGCTACATTAGGCATTGCAGCCCGAAAGAACAGAAGCTCATGTTCGGGAGCAGTTCAGATCAGTTATATAAAATATATCACAAAATTAAGAGAGTTCATTGAGCACAATAACATTAATAAATGGTAAAATAATACAGCATGTAATAATAGTGTCTATATACAAATAGAAAATACAAAAGTACATAAATATTAGAGTATCAATTTTTAACTCAATTAGCTTAAACAATTAAATAATTAATCTGATTTGTTTCTTAAATCTATGTGTGTTAAATGTACTTAGCTCAGGGTAAGCTCTAAATAATTCATTATATATTTTGGATCCAAAACTTCTGCTATGTTTTAATCCAGCAGTTGTGTGGCATTTCGGAGTATTTAGAAAGAAACTGTAATTTTGTCTCGTATGTTATTCGTGAGGATCAAATTTAAATTTACTGTGGTTTTTATGGAAGTAAATCAGCAATGTTTGTTTATAAATTTGTTCTAGATTTGAAACACCAAATTTCTGAAAAATTAATTTTGTTGGGTAATCAAAAGGTTTATATAGACAAATTTTGGTAATTCTTTTTTGGAGCAAATTTAAAGGATGGAGAGTCGATTTTGCCATTCCTCCCCAACCTAAAATACCATACTGAATTATTGATTGAAACAGAGCTAAGTACACAGTACGCAGAACATAAACAGGTAAATAAGAGCGTAGAATGGAAAATTTGTGGATTGTTTTACGCAATCTGTTACACAGGAAGGAGATATGCTTGTCCCATTTTAAATGTTGGTCAATAATAATGCCTAAATATTTAACTTGTGAGGATATACTCAAAGCGTTACATGAGCAAGTAGGTAGGTTACAATCATGTATTATTCATTTTTAGTTGCTCAAGGCCAAGTGATGTTAATGAAAATGGTATTAATTTTGTTTTAGAAACATTCAAAGAAAGTAAGTGAGCATCCAGCCATTCTTTAATAATGTTAATACCATTGATAGAATTTTGATAAGTTTCATTCCAACTCGAACCGCTAAATATAACCACAGTATCATCAGCATAAGAATACAGAGTACCAGAATATTTCTCAATGTCAATTTTAAGTAAATCGTTGATATATATTACAAAAAAAAAAAACAAAAAAAAAACAAAAAACAAAATATGAACAGAAGGTTTAGGACTAAAGGGAATCCTGAACTAGCACCAACAGATAGCGCGCGTGTACTTTGAGGGATGCACTTTGCGTGTGCATTTGTTTTCGGGTATATGATAAAAACATTGAGGATTTAGTAGTGTATAAGTACATTAAATACTCTTAAAAATAACTCAAAATGCCAAATTTTTGTTGTGTTCCTATATGTAAAAACCAGGTAAAGCCTTGTTTCTTCATTCAGGTCCCGAAATATTCTGAATATATGCTTTAAACCTTAAAAAATTTAACCAATTAAATTACGCCTCGAAAGTGCTAGCTATTAAACCAAAATAACTACTTCAAGTAAGGAATTGCTGGTTACAGTTTCATTTTGGAAGAGGTAAAAGAAAAATTAATAAAAACATATGCAACCTCGACAGCGAGCTATGTTAGCTTAGATTATATGCAGTACTTCTAGGAGTCTCCGAAGTTTACGCCTCAGTAAACTCTCGATTAACTGGGATGTTTATTATCCAAGACGATCCATAGTGAAATCCATTTCGTGAATAATGTTTTTAATGTACTGTACTCTCTAGTTCGATTAATTAAAATGTGTCTTAGTGAAACTTACAGCAGAGTCCGTATAGGCCATTTTCTATCTGATGCTTTTCCAATTCACTGCGGGCTAAAGCAGGGAGATGCACTATCACCTTTACTTTTTAAATTCGCTCTAGAATATGCGATTAGGAAAGTTCAGGATAACACAGAGGGTTTGGAATTGAACGGGTTACACCAGCTTCTTGTCTATGCGGATGACGTGAATATGTTAGGAGAAAATCCACAAACAATTAGGGAAAACACGGAAATTCTTGTTGAAGCAAGTAGAGCGATAGGGTTGGAAGTAAATCTCGAAAAGAAAAAGTATATGATTATGTCTCGTGACCAGAATGTTGTACGAAATGGAACTATAAAAGTTGGAGATTTATCCTTCGAAGAGGTGGAAAAATTCAAATATCTTGGAGCAACAGTAACAAATATAAATAACACTCGGGAGGAAATTAAACGCAGAATAAATATGGGAAATGCGTGTTATTATTCGGTTGAGAAGCTTTTGTCATCTAGTCTTCTGTCAAAAAATCTGAAAGTTACAATTTATAAAACAGTTATATTACCGGTTGTTCTTTATGGTTGTGAAACTTGGACTCTCACTTTGAGAGAGGAACAGAGATTAAGGGTGTTTGAGAATAAGGTTCTTAGGAAAATATTTGGGGCTAAGAGGGAAGAAGTTACAGGAGAATGGAGAAGTTACACAACGTAGAGCTGCACGCATTGTATACTTCACCTGACATAATTAGGAACATTAAATCCAGACGTTTGAGATGAGGACATGTAGCACGTATGGGCGAATCCAGAAATGCATATAGAGTGTTAGTTGGGAGGCCGGAGGGAAAAAGACCTTTAGGGAGGCCAGACGTAGATGGGAAGATAATATTAAAATGGATTTGAGGGAGGTGGGATATGATGGTAGAGACTGGATTAATCTTGCTCAGGATAGGGACCAATGGCGGGCTTATGTGAGGGCGGCAATGAACCTCCGGGTTCCTTAAAAGCCAGTAAGTAAGTAAGTAAGTAAGTAAGTAAGTAAGTAAGTAATAATAATAATAATAATAATAATAATAATAATAATAATAATAATAATAATAATAATAATAATAATGATTTATTTTAGCTGGCAGAGTTAAGGCCGTAAGGCCTTCTCTTCCACTCAACCAGCAAAAAGTGTATATACATATGCATGAACTTACAAAGAATTCAACAGTTTGATTTAGGTGAGAGTTACGTGTATACAAGAGTTATTTATGAATTAATCAACAAAATACTATGAACTATTAATTAAACACTGAAATAAACTGTGTAGCAGAATTAAACTAAAATACATAGAATGTTAATATATTTCAAATGATATTAGATAATAGAAAGAGATTATTATGAGACAATTTTGAGAATGCAGCACAATCAGGATGATGTCTAAAGAAAAAAGCAACAGTGTAGTCAGTAATATTTTAAATCAGTATGATTGGAGTGAAATGCTAATAAGGTTATCTTTTAAGCTGTTCTTAAAGGTGTTTGTTGTCTTGCAGCCCCTAATACTTTGTGACAAGGAATTCCATTGACGCGAGGTGGATATTGTAAAAGATGAGGAATAACAAGATGTTCTATGAAGAGGTATATTTAGCGTGCCACAGATAAGTGATCTGGTATTTACGTCGTGGTTAGAGTATAGATAAGAGAAACGAGACGAAAGGTAATTTGGTGTTGAGGTGTGCAGAATTCGAAAGAGTAAGTAAGTAAGTAAGTATGTACTGTACTCTAATTATTAAAACCATGTTTTTACTTCAAATTTTCAAAATCATCCTACATAGTATTCAAAACTGCATATCCTTAACCTACAAAACACAGGAATAATCGTGATACTACTGCGATCATATTATATCATCTTATCAAACATTGCATTTGATCTTTCTGCAACTAGAGAAAAAAATACGAGGAATTCAATCTCGATAGTTCTTTCCCTATAAAAAACACATTGGTGGCTGCATATCCTGTTTTTAGCGTACGGTACCTATAATGCTAATGATTAAAGAGGTAATATTCACCTTCGACAAAGCTCCTTTTTTATTTATTATTTTTTTTATTGATGCACCTCGTTCTCAAAGTTCTGGTTCATGTTCATGAATATTCAATTTACTCGTATCTATATTCTGCATACTGCAGATTTCCCAATCCATCTCTTAAGGGGAATCGCTCAGTATTATACAAGTTTACGCTATTATTTATTGTAAATTAAATTAAATTATGAGGTAAGAAAATAATGAAATATATTAAATTATACTAGGTTATACAAAATAATTATAAATATAATTTTGACACGCACAGGAAACCAACAAATGGAAGAACGTAATCATCTGCAGCATATGACATAATATAGCCCTACAACATGTTGTGCCGCATGGAACGCTCCTGCCATCTAAAGATAAAACTTCGCATAAGATAACCCTATTAAAATTCTATCCCATAAGGCAGTGATGTCAAACTCAATACCACCATAAACCTACACAGAGCACAGTACCCAGACTCAGGGTAGATGACGTAAAGCAGACGATGATTCAATCGTACCTGCATTCAGTGTTCTGTGACCGATCACATGGCCGTGTGCGAATGTAAGACCAGGGAAATTTCTTATACACGATTAGCTACAGCAGTGATGTCAAAGCAAGCGCATTTTTCTGACCTTGACGTCGTGCGCGGGCAGCAAGCGCTAAGTATGGAAATAGGAAGGGTTGTGTATATGAATAAACAACCTGTTGGATTAAGAAAACAGTGGTGCACAAACTTCAAACGGAACGTGACATTTTATGTCGTTATTTTTATATGGCTTCTTTCTGTTTGGTATTATCTATATTGTCTGTAAAACAAAATTACTAACACTGATTTCTTAATATTGCACTTGTGTTTTAAATCTTAATAACATAATAGAGAGTTAAGAAGGAATATTCACTTAAATTCCATAGTAGTATAATATTATACTGTATTAAGTGGATGAAACACATCATTCATAAAGAAAGTGATATTTCAAAGAAAGAGATTGAGTATGACATGATAAGTTGGAATTTATATTGATGGTATCTTTAGCCTTATAAAAGTAATCAATAAACTAATCAAAACAATATTACAGTACAAAGCAAAGTTACCTAGGTACTGTATCTGTTTTAAGTGTAACTAATATTACATAACAAAACTCTTATCGCATTATGCTTTTAAGGTGATATTTGTGAGCAACTGCCTATCATCAGAATATTAAGTTATTTTCTCGAAATCTGCTGAAGCTATAGAGCTGACATTTTTACAACACATGAGCATGTATCTTTTGCTTATCATGTAACAGTAGTTGCTTTCTTAATTCATTTCCTTACAAACAATTTCCATGCAAATATTTTCAAAATGTTCATTACACTACCTTCAGTAATACGTATATACGGTATATTAGATTTACGAAAACATTCTATAAGGCTACTAAATAAATAGGCCTATACCTGAAAATTTCACTTTTCTATACGAAAAGTTGAGAAAATATTTCTTTTGAATAAAAAAATCAAACTTGTGAAAAATGAGCATTAAAATTAAAACTTACATTCTTATAATGCACTTATACTTCTCAGGCAAATCTAAAAATTAACATGGATACAGTTTTAATAAGTTATCTTCCCTTTATCTATTGAATCAGTGCTGGCCATCCCTGAATATAGCTCGACCAAGCGGCATATACCACCTCTTTCGTCTGTCTCTTTCCTTTCCGCTCTAAAGCGCTCAGGCTCTCCTGGGCACTAAAGCGCGCGCTTGCTCCTGTGGGCATCAATTGACATGCCTGAGCTATAGTATTTAGCGATAAGCTTATGGCCTCTAACTTCGAAGGTTCATGGGGACATACATTCTTTGCTGTTGTTAAAATGCAGTCCTTAATAAATTGACCGTCTGAATAAATTTCATGTCTTGCGACAATAGAATACATTGTTTTATTTTCGCTGGCAGAGTTAAGGCCATTAGGCTTTCTCTTCCACTCAAGCAGCCTTAATCAATACAATAGTGACATACATATTTAAATTATGAATATTTACAATATACTAAAGATTCTCCAGCAATATTCTTCAGTTAAGTTTTAACTAGTACATGTTTATTTAAATTGAGACAGAACCTATAAGAAAAAGTAATAACTTAATTTATGAGCTAATGTAATTCAATTCAGTCTATATGCAATATGTAAAGAATTATAATTAAGTTGAGATAGCTAGTTGGTTAAATGGTGAGAATTGATTTAATAGAAGTTTACTAGAACTATGTAATAGGGAGCAAGATTTAATTATCACTTCCGATATTGTCAGACTTTGATGAAATCGGCCATAACTCTTCATGTGAATGACGGTATTTTATCAATTTTACTCAGGCCATATTATTTCATAACATTTCAAACGTTTCAGACACCAAACCGGTAAAAACAATCTATTCTCGTCATAACAAGATTATCTTTAAATAACTATATTTTTTTCCAGCACATCTCAACTGAGAAACAAACAACACGCACATCTGCGATAACAGTCGCTTTCCACGAAGTATTGCGAATCCTATAACGTGCCTAGAGATAGAAAAACACAAATGACGGCTGAAACAGTTGAACATCTGAACCGCAGCGCTATGCTTGAGTTCCACTCAAGATCCGTTAATTGGCAGCGAGATGGAACGATTCTTTTAGCGCCTCGGTTTCCAAGGAAACAATGGTCATCCGTGTGTAGTAATGACACATCGCTGATTCTTCTAAAGAGCATTCTATGTTTTTGCGAACAGATTTGTAAGGAAACTTATCACATAAATGTTCCTTTTGCCCTAGCACATAATATTTATATCGTCATCAATGTTCATAATGTTCATCTTAGGTAACCCAACGTTTCTTTTTCTCTTCTGTCTGTCATAAATAACAATTTTATTTATCTTCTATCATGCATTAGGCCACAGATCTATAGCACTCATTTTGTACTTTTCGGACCAACTGCAGAATGAATGTGTTACAATAGTGCCGATTATTTATTTACTTACTGATTGACTTATTTAGTTATTTATTTACTTATTTATTTTCTTACTTGCTTACTTATTTATTATTTATTTATTTACTATTTATTTATTTACTTATTTACTTAGTTATTTACTTACCTACTTATTTACTTATTATTTATTTACTTATTTATTTACTTACTTACTTAGTTATTTACTTACTTATTTACTTACACTTATTTATTTACTTATTTAGTTGCTTACTTATTTATTTCTTTACTTATTTACTTGTTTAATTGTTTCACTTATTTAGTTCTTTACTTATTTACTTATTTACTCATTTACTTGTTTAGTTGTATACTTGTTTACTTATTTAGTTGTTTACTTATTTACTTACTTACTTACTGGCACTTAAGGAACCCGGAGGTCCATTGCCGCCCTCACATAAGCCCGCCATTCGTCCCTATCCTATTTACTTCTTTACTTATTTAGTTATTTACTTATTTAGTTGTTTACTTATTTACTTCTTTATTTGTTTAGTTGTTTACTTGTTTAATTAGTTATATATTTACTTAGTTACTTGCTTACTTAGTTACTTTTTATTTATTTATTTAGTAGAGTTATTTCTTCTAGCAGAGTTAAGGCCATAAAGCCTTCTCTTCCACTCAACCACTATAAGAACAATAGCAAACATAAAAATGGCAGAAATGCAGGAACAATATACAACTAATAATAATAATAATAATAATAATAATAATAATAATAATAATAATAATAATAATAATACTTTTAAGGAACCCGTAGGTTCATTGCCGTCCTCACATAAGCCCGCCATCAGTCCCTATCCTGTGTAAGATCAATCCAGTCTCTAACATCATATCCCACCTCTCTCAAATCCATTTTAATATTATCCTCCCATCTACGTCTCGGCCTCCCCAAAGGTCTTTTTCCCTCCGGTATCCCAACTAACACCCTATATGCATTTATGGATTCGCCCATACGTGCTACATGCACTGTCCATCTCAAACGTCTGGATTTAATGTTCCTAATTATGTCAAATGAAGAAAACAAAATACATAATAAAAATATAATAATAATAATAATAATAATAATAATAATAATAATAATAATAATAATAATAATAATACTTTTAAGGAACCCGCAGGTTCATTGCCGCCCTCACATAAGCCCGCCATCAGTCCCTATCCTGTGTAAGATCAATCCAGTCTCTAACATCATATCCCACGTCTCTCAAATCCATTTTAATATTATCTTCCCATCTACGTCTCGGCCTCCCCAAAGGTCTTTTTCCCTCCGGTATCCCAACTAACACCCTATATGCATTTATGGATTCGCCCATACAGTACGTGCTACATGTACTGTCCATCTCAAACGTCTGGAGTTAATGTTCCTAATTATGTCAAATGAAGAAAACAAAATACATAATACAAATATAATAATAATAATAATAATAATAATAATAATAATAATAATAATAATAATAATAATAACTTCAAAATGAAAACAAGTTTAATTTAATGTAATTCTAAGAATCAAACAATTACAGTAATGTGAATTGAAGTAATTGTCACAATAATAAAGAAAATTTAGAGATTAAAAATGAAAATCATATTTTATAAAAAATTATATTTTAGGAAAGTTCACAGTCTAAGGAGTCTATTTGACAACCAGGTTTTGAAATCAGTAAATGTCTGACAGCCCCTTAAGGTATGAGGTAGGGAGTTCCACTGACGAGAAATTGAAACGGTGAATGATGAAGAGTATCGGAAAGTGTTATGATGAGGTATACTCAATGTACCGGTGATCTGAGATCGAGTATTTAGGTTATGGTTGGAGCATAAATACGACAGATAACTTGGGGCTGGATTTGAAATAGAGGAGAAAGACAGTGTAAAGTTCTGCGATCGTTGAGCCGGAGCCAAGATAAGAATTCGAAAAAAGGTGAAATATGATCGTATCGTCGGACATAGCACACATATCTTATACAAATTATAATCATGTTGTAATTTGTTCGAGAGTTTGGCGCTTAAGTCAGTGAAAAACACGTCACAATAGCCAAAGTGGGGCATTACGGGTGTTTGAACTAATGTTTGTTTGAGTGGCGCGGGAAAGAAATGCTTGAACCGGTTTAAGGAGTGAATAGACGAACAGATTTGTTTGCCTCATATTTTCTTCCAATTGCCTCTCTAGGGATCTTTGCCTTATTTAAGGTGACCTAATTTATCTGGAAGCATCCCGCCTAGGACTCGCGTTACGGAATGCGCGCTGGTTCGATTCCTCATGGGGGAAGAAATTTTCTCATGAAATTTCGGCCAGTGTATGGGACCGGTGCCCACCCAGCATCGTGATGCGCTTGGGGAGCTACGCTAGGTAGTGAAATCCGGTTGCGAATACCAGCTATAACGGCTGGGGGGATCATCGTGCTAACCACACGATACCTCCATTTTGGTTGGATGATCGTCCACCTCTGCTTCGGCATGTGGGCGTGAGGCCAGCAGCCGGCTGGTCGGTCTAGGCCCTTCACGGGCTGTAGCGCCACGGATTAAAAAAAATTGTCTGAAACATTTAAGTATAGCTTCCCCCATTCACTGCTCTGTCCACAAGCATTCAACAGCAACCAGAGGTAAGTATAAACTTCCATAAGTTGTCCGTGTTAAACCTCTTTAATTCCTAGGAAGCCATACTACGGCTCGCAAGTTATTTACACCTGACCCCAATCAATTTAGGACAGTAGAGTATTATGTGTGAGAAAGTTCCCCTTGTATCTCACATCGTTCACACACGGAATCCTCAACGATATCTGTTACTTGTAATGTTTCTTCAAATAAGAGTCACCTGTCAGTTTACTGCCATCATATTTACATCTGTTAAAATTAATCTGATTGACATACTGGAGCAAGATCTAATATATTTTAACATTTCTTGTGACTTTAAAATCTTAGATAAAATAGACAGGCACAAACTATGGAAAATAGCGAAAAACGTGGACTTACAGATACTATGTGTAAGAAGTACCACACATCATTGCACTAGTTTGAAGCTCAACTTATCTAATTATATGTGTGAGAATATAATAAATAAATAAATAAATAAATAAATAAATAAATAAATAAATAAATAAATAAATAAATAAATAAATAAATAAATAAATAAGTAAGTAAATAAATAAATAAATAAATAAATAAATAAATAAATAAATAAATAAATAAGTAAGTAAATAAGTAAGTAAATAAATAAATAAGTAAATAAGTAAGTAAATAAATAAGTAAATAAGTAAGTAAATAAATAAATAAGTAAATAAGTAAGTAAATAAATAAATACATAAATAAATAAATAAATAAATAAATAAGTAAGTAAATAAATAAATACATATATAAATAAATAAATAAATAAATAAATAAGTAAATAAGTAAGTAAATAAATAAGTAAATAAGTAAGTAAATAAATAAATAAATAAGTAAATAAATAAATACATAAATAAATAAATAAGTAAATAAGTAAGTAAATAAATAAATACATAAATAAATAAGTAAGTAAATAAGTAAGTAAATAAATAAATACATAAATAAATAAATAAGTAAATAAGTAAGTAAATAAATAAATACATAAATAAATAAATAAATAAGTAAATAAATAAATACATAAATAAATAAATAAGTAAGTAAATAAATAAATATATAAATAAATAAATAATTAAATAAGTAAATAAGTAAGTAAATAAATAAGTAAATAAATAAGTAAATAAGTAAGTAAATAAATAAATAAAAAAGTAAATAAATAAATAAATAAATAAGTAAATAAATAAATACATAAATAAATAAATAAATAAATAAGTAAATAAGTAAGTAAATAAATACATATATAAATAAATAAGTAAATAAGTAAGTAAATAAATAAATACATAAATAAATAAATAAGTAAATAAATAAATAAATAAATAAGTAAGTAAATTTTGTCGCTAATAGCACACTCCTCAACTGAACGACACAATACATGAGGCCCTAGTAAGAAATTTTTTTAATTTCCTGTAGTTGCGGATTACCGTATAGATGCCCACATTTTGTTCGTGTTCAGTTGTAATGATAGTGTGCTGGCAGTCAGACAAGAAATATCGGTAAAAGTGTGTGTTATAATATAAGTAAGGCTTCGTTCGCCACTAGATATAGCTGGCTTCCATTTATTCATGTCATGATGTATGGCTGATTTCAGTTCTTGGAGTTTACTAGCTCGTTTCATTACTACATTAGCACGTAATATTCAATCATTCTCTATATTATAATTATTATTATTATTAGGCCTATTATTATTATTATTATTATTATTATTATTATTATTATTATTATTATTATGCCTATTAATTCAATAACTAATAAATAACTGATAATAGTCATCAAAAGATAAAATAAAATAAAATAAAATAAAATGGAGATATAGCGTAGTCTAGTAATTATTTTATCATTCAAGGGAAGATGTAGGCCTATTTATTCAGGCACGTATATAAGATTTATGGTAACACTTGCTGATAAATAATAATAATAATAATAATAATAATAATAATAATAATAATACCTTATATGCCTGTGTATTCAGCGTATTGCCCTGTAATATCGCTTCTATATAGCTACTACTACTACTACTACCACTACTACTACTACTACTACTACCACCACTACTACCACTACTACTACTACTACTACCACTACTACTACTACTACCACCACTACTACCACTACTACTACTACTACTACTACTACCACTACTACTACTACTACTACCACTACTACTACTACTACCACTACTACTACTACCACTACTACTACTACTACCACTACTACTACTACTACCACCACTACTACCACTACTACTACTACTACTACTACCACTACTACTACTACTACTACTACCACTACTACTACTACCACCACTACTACTACTACCACTACTACTACTACTACCACTACTACCACCACTACTACTACTACTACCACTACTACCACTACTACTACTACTACCACTACTACCACTAATACTACTACCACCACTACTACTACTACCACTACTACTACTACTACCACTACTACTACTACTACCACTACTACTACTACCACCACTACTACTACTACCACTACTACTACTACTACCACTACTACCACCACTACTACTACTACTACCACTACTACCACTACTACTACTACTACCACTACTACTACTACTACCACTACTACTACTACCACTACTACTACTACTACCACTACTACCACTACTACTACTACCATTACGACCACAACTACTACTACTACTACTACCACTACTACTACCACTACTACTACTACTACCACTACTACTACTACCACTACTACTACTACTACCACTACTACTACTACTACTACTACCACTACTACTACTACCACTACTACTACTACCACTACTACCACTACTACCACTACTACTACTACCACTACTACCACTACTACTACTACCACTACTACTACCACTACTACTACTACTACTACCAATTGAACCGTTGAGCAAGACATATTACATTTTCTCCGACAGAACAGCGAATAAATTCCTCTTCCCATTCTGTACGAAACCTTCTGTTCCTGCTAGAGACAGAGGGTCTGTAGAGCGACATTGCTTACCTTCAGTAAGTGAGCGAGACAGAGAGCAATGTACAGGAAACTCCCCTTACTAGTATGAATGTCTTTGATTACACGATGTAATCACGATACGCAGTTTGTTCACCGCTGCTGTAGACCGTCCCCGACGACTGTTAAAAGGACAGCACTTATATCCCTTACACCAGCGGTGGCGAAAATGTAATCGTGCGTCGAGCCACTGTGTAACGTGCAACGTGCATAGCACCTATGGAGGGAGGCGGACACCCGAAGGGGAATTGAAGCAACTGTCTGACTTATTAACGGATTTTCATTTTCCTTACGTCAAGCACTTAAATATAATTTTATACAGTACAAGGCTACAAACTAATGTTCAGTACGTGTAACGAAGAAAGAAATGAACAATAAATGAACAATATCACAACCTAAAATTAACTGTCTTCAGAATGTCTCTGCGACAAAGTTTCAAAATCAGGAATTATGTCACTTACTGCCAGTCGTAGTTGATCACGAAGGTATTTGTCTGTCAGTCGTGATCTAAATTTGGTTTTTACTATTTTAATTGTTGAAAATAATTTTTCACAAACGTAAGTTGTAGTGAACATGGCTCCTTACAGTTGTAGTAGTAGGGTTTAAAAAGGGCGCGTCAGCTACTATGGCTATTTGCGCCCTTATCTAAAATTCTTCATAAAACAAAGACATAAATAATATAACAATCAGAGTGCTAAAGAAACTCAAAAGCGTTGTCACGGTAAAACGAGGTACACTGAAGTCCTTACATCTAGCTTTCATTTGACATCACATAGTAAATCAGTGAGTTCAAATTGAAGATCTAACCGCATTATTCGTACATCTGCTGAAAAAGGGTCGACGTACAGAGATGATGATGATGATGATGATGATGATGATGATGATGATGATGATGATGATAACAACAATAACACTTAACCTTTTAATGATTCATCAGTAACATGTAGTATAATGCCGTTTTATGTTATACAACCGTTTTCCCCATAATAATTGTGAACAAATCATACATTTAATATTCATCAGTAACATGTAGTATAATGCCGTTTTATGTTACACAACCGTTTTCCTCATAATAATTGTGAACAAATCATACATTTAATATTCATCAGTAACATGTAGTATAATGCCGTTTTATGTTATACAACCGTTTTCCTCATAATAATTGTGAACAAATCATACATTTAATATTCATCAGTAACATGTAGTATAATGCCGTTTTATGTTATACAACCGTTTTCCTCATAATAATTGTGAACAAATCATACATTTAATATTCATCAGTAACATGTAGTATAATGCCGTTTTATGTTATACAACCGTTTTCCTCATAATAATTGTGAACAAATCATACATTTAATATTCATCAGTAACATGTAGTATAATGCCGTTTTATGTTATACAACCGTTTTCCTCATAATAATTGTGAACAAATCATACATTTAATATTCATCAGTAACATGTAGTATAATGCCGTTTTATGTTATACAACCGTTTTCCTCACAATACTTGTGAACAAATCATACATTTAATATTCTCATCATATTGACAGCAAAAAAATGCGTCCTCCCATCCTACTTGGAACTTTCGTACATGGTTTCGAGAGAGACATATGCCACTCGCAGGTCAGAGACAAATACAGACGTGGACAAATTATTAGCAAAATTGAAGATTTTTATTACATATTTTTACAGAATATGATTCTTCAGCTCAGACTACACTTGACATCTTTGCGTATTTCGAAATTATTAGCAAAATTGAAGATTTTTATTACATATTTTTACAGAATATGATTCTTCAGCTCAGACTACACTTGACATCTTTGCGTATTTCGAAATTATTAGCAAAATTGAAGATTTTTATTACATATTTTTACAGAATATGATTCTTCAGCTCAGACTACACTTGACATCTTTGCGTATTTCGAAATTATTAGCAAAATTGAAGATTTGTATTGCATATTTTTTTTACAAAATTTGACTCTTCAATTTGGACTACATTTGATATTTTTGCATACTTACAAATTACTAGCAAAACCGAAGATTTTTATTGTGTATTTTTACAAAATTTGACTCTACAATTTGGACTACAGTTTACATTTCGGATATTTCCAAATTATTAGCAAAACTGAAGATTTTTATTTTATATTTTTACAAAATTTGACTCAATTTAAACTGCAGTTGACATTTTTGCATATTTACAAATTATTAGCAAAATATGAAGATTTTTATTATATATTTTTACAAAATTTGACTCTTCAATTTAAACTACAGTTGACATTTTTGCATATTTCTATCTATTGTAATGATAGAAATATGCAAAATTGTCAACTGTAGTCTAAATTGAAAAGTCAAATTTTGTAAAAACATGTAATAAAAATCTTCATATTTTGCTAATAATTTGTCCACGTCTGTACAAATGGAACGGAGTTTGACTCCAGTGAGTGAGAGGGTGGGGATTGGCGGAGGTTAGAAGCAAGCACAGCTATCATTGCGAGCCACAATGTCTCGCGAGTCACATTCTCGCCACGGCTGCCTTACACACTGCATAAGTTTTTTTCGTCAGAATACTCCATACTCCCATCCCTATAATAATTAACGTTCCTCCTGAATCACCTTGTATACATATTTTGTGCATAATACTTCAGGAAAGTAAACTATACGCTATAATATTGTTCGTAAGATGATAAAGGAACGGAACTGTTGCGAATTGAGAAGCATGCTTCATCTTCGTAACGTTACTTTTTACTTCTGTGGAATCCAAAAGTCTCGTCCGCATCGGCACTCCTTGCTTTTACTTCCTGCTCGCGGGCATGAACGAAGGCGAGGGAACTGACGAAAAGGCGTAATTTCGTAAGGTAACAACCAGGTCTTTTTATGAGCCCCGACCACGAACAGTTGTCTATCTCGTTCCACAAGGCCATTAGCGGTGGGCGGAGATGCTCGAGCATTGCGATATGACTTCCTGCGATCAAAGTTCCACCAGTAAAAAATTCCTTAAATGTGTCATTTTTTGCTTCAATGAAATTATTTCTCTTATCTGGTAGAAACGACAATAACCTCTACAGACACAGAAATAGCTTGACCATGTGATCAGACAGCTCGTGTAGGCTATTGAACTACATCTAACTATAGTGATTAGATATTCATCTGACTTTAAGCCACATTCTCTTCGGAACAATTGAGATCATAATTATGAATACCGGGTGTCCGCGATGAAGGCTTCCAAAAACACACAGAGGAACTGAATATTATTAATAGGTTACTGACTGCAGAATTTAAATATGACAAACGTGAAATCATAAAACAGTACATACTCTATTATTAAGTATTTAATGAGTTTCAATCTTAAGGCATATAAACTTGCAAATGTTTATTTGCTATTTAATAACAATATATGAACGTTTTCGCCGTTTAGGGCATCTTCAGATATAACAAAACATATTATCTGGACCTATGATAACATATTATGCAAACAGCATATTAGCATATTTTCCTTGCTATTTGCATAATATGTTATCATAGGTCCAGATAATATGTTTTGTTATATCTGAAGATGCCCTAAACGGCGAAAACGTTCATATATTGTTATTAAATAGCAAATAAACATTTGCAAGTTTATATGCCTTAAGATTGAAATTCATTAAATACTTATTAATAATTTACCAGGCATATTGATATATTAAAATGAATTGTAAAAAAGTACATAATCTGCCAGTTATTTCTTGAAAAGGACGTCCTTTGGGGGGGGGGAGACAGTAAGTGGCGGCAACTCCTCGTGAATCACCCTGTATACATTTTACCACAGTCTAGTATATACAGTCGCGAAGCTCAATACGCAGTAAATATACAAACATTAGATAGTTGCTCACCACTAGGATCGCTAATATCGCCTCATTACAGGCAATGCAAAATAGAACCGTCACAGTCTATTGTTTCTAGCACCACCAAAACTCAAGCTTCGTGACTGTATATAGTAGACTGTGCATTTTACGAACCAGTAGGTCTACTGAGAAAGACTTGGATAATGATAAAGTTATTACAGTAATAAATACAGTGAAACCTCTCATTTACGGACTTCGAAGGGACGTAACAATCTGTCCGCATCTGGGAGGTGTCCTTTATTGGGAGGGAGGCTCCCCAATCTAACAGTAAATTTATAATAAGCATTATGTATCCCTTCACGCTTTAAATGAAATGTATTACTGTAGTTTAATTCTAAATACACTATATTGTACTACAGTAAATTCTTTGCAACTCTGAACTACAGTAGATAAGACCGAAAAAGGAAAATACAATACTGTACTGTGCCATGCAGTTTTATTTTAGGTCTACAGTTATGCAGTACTGTAATTTACAGTTTTCAACTTAACCTTTACGTTCAGGTGCCATGTCTCTCGAAACAGAAGAACTGATTGAAGTGAAGAGAATAATCCTGCTAACCCTATCATGTGTCGAATACAATTTCACGATCGCGCAAACCTTGGACCCATCAAACAGGTTAATGACTTTATTTAGGCCTATTCTCCAGCTTCCAGTTAACAAGGGGTAGCCGACTGGGCTAGTAGTAGCCTACGACACCATTATTGTCCTCGTTCATGTTAAGGAATTTCTGTACGGTTCTCAAAACTAAATTTTCCATTTTTGTAATACATTAGGTCTTGAAATCCAAGTTCTGTCCGCAGTCAGGAGGTAAAACAAGCTTTAGGACTGTGAAGCGGCTGTCCGTGTCCGTGTCTGAGAGTGTCCGTAAACGAGAGTTAAATTTATCATTATTTCTATATTATTTCAGTTGGGACATAAAAATCTGTCCGTATATGAGGATTGTTCGTATCTTAGGGGTGTCCGTAAAGAGAGGTTTCACTGTATATACCAAAATAGGGGTGCGAAGTATATGCACAGTACCAACAGTCACTGTTACTAGTACAACACCTCTGTTTACGTTCAAGCGTCCTGCCCTACCTTAGGTTGAGTCAATGCAAGGGACATGAAGCAGTCAGGAGAATCAACCCCCTCCGTATTCGTTCGCGCCTTGGGAGCACGAGTTTGACAGCATGAGATAGACATTGTGCCCAAAACAATTTTCTGGATACCGGAAGTGCAAAAAGGTTGTATTTTCATGAAAATTTCTACTTACTTACTTACCTACAAATGGCTTTTAAGGAACCCGGAGGTTCATTGCCGCCCTCACATAAGCCCGCCATCGGTCCCTATCCTGTGCAAGATTAATTCAGTTTCTATCATCATATCCCACCTTCCTCAAATCCATTTTAATATTATCCTCCCATCTACGTCTCGGTCTCCCCAAAGGTCTTTTTCCCTCCGGCCTCCCAACTAATAACCTATATGCATTTCTGGGTTCGCCCCATGCGTGCTACATTCCCTGCCCATCTCAAACGTCTGGATTTAATGTTCCTAATTATGTCAGGCGAAGAACACAATGCGTGCAGTTCTGTGTTGTGTAATTTTCTCCATTCTCCTGTAACTTCATCCCTCTTAGCCCCAAATATTTTCCTAAGCACCTTATTCTCAAACACCCTTAATCTTTGTTCCTCTCTCAAAGTGAGAGTCCAAGTTTCATAACCATACAGAACAACTGGTAATATAATGTTTTATAAATTCTAACTTTCAGATTTTTTCACAGCAGACTAGATGACAAAAGCTTCTCAACCGAATAATAACACGCATTTCCCATATTTATTCTGCGTTTAATTTCCTCCCGAGTATCATTTATATTTGTTAATGTTGCTCCCAGATATTTGAATTTTTTCACCTCTTCGAAGGATAAATCTCCAATTGTTATATTTCCATTTCGTAGAATATTCTGGTCACGAGACATATCATATACTTTGTCTTTTCGGGATTTACTTCCAAACCTATCCCTTTATTTGCTTCAAGTAAAATTTCCGTGTTTTCCCTAATCGTTTGTGTATTTTCTCCTAACATATTCACGTCATCCGCATGGACAAGAAGCTGGAGTAACCCATTCAATTTCAAACCCTGTCTGTTATCCTGAACTTTCCTAATGGCATATTCTAGAGGAAAGTTAAAAAGTAAAGGTGATAGTGCATCTCCTTGCTTTAGCCCGCAGTGAATTGGAAAAACATCAGATAAAAACTGGCCTATACGGACTCTGCTATAAGTTTCACTGAGACACATTTTAATTAAACGAACTAATTTATTGCGAATACCAAATTCAATAAGAGTATTATATAAAACTTCTCTCTTAACCGAGTCATATGCCTTTTTGAAATCTATGAATAACTGATATACTGTACCCTTATACTCCTATTTTTCTTCAATATCTGTCGAATACAAAATATCTGATCAATAGTCGATCTATTACGCCTAAAACCGGAATGATGATCCCCAATAATTTCATCTACAAACGGAGTTAATCTTCTCAAAAGGATATTGGACAAAATTTTATACGTCAACAAAAGTGATATTCCTCGAAAGTTACCACAGTTAGTCTTGTCCCCTTTCTTAAAAATAGGTACAATTATGGACTCCTTCCATTGTTATGGTACAATTTCCTTTTCCAAAATAGCAAGTACAAGTTTATAAATTTCGCTAGATAATGCGCTTCCACCATCTTGTATTAATTCTGCTGGAATTTGATCGATACCAGGAGACTTGTACTTTTTCAGATTTTCTATCGCAACTTCGACTTCGGAAAGTGTGGGTTCGGGTATAAATAGCTCAGCAGTTTGTATTTCAATTTCTACACTGACATTTTTAAAAATCACATTGCTTTGCTTCTGTTGTTGGTATAACTATGAAGCAAATATGAATTCCATAAAGTTTCTTCTTATACAGGGTTTATCTAAATTGGTGTAAATTTTTCGGGGATGTGTTCGTAACATAAAAACATTACAAAAGGTTCATATGAACATTGGTCTCAAAATAATTTATTTCAGAGTTACAAGACAAAATTTAATGTTACAAAAATTGCTCGAAGTGGCTTCTTCCTGATTCGATGTGTCCCCTAAACCTGCGTTACATGCCCTGGCGTACTCTGTTGAAAATTCCTGGAGTGTTTCGTATTTCGTAAAATCCATTTGGATACGCTATCAGAATATCAACATTAAGTACAGGAGTCACATAAACCAGGGACTTTAAATGTCCGCAGACGAAGAAATCCATTGGATTCAAATCAGGCGATCGAGCAGGCCATGCACTGAATCCCCTTCGACCAATACATCTTTGGGGAAATCGATCATTAAAAAAATTACGAACTATCAGACTGAAATGAGCAGCATCGTGTTAAAAAACATTCGTTGGATGACGTCCAGAAGCACATCATCAATTAAATGATGCAAATCATTTCGTTCTGTTCACTCACCGAATACAAATTTCTTCTAATTTCTTTGCTCTACAAAATACAAACAAACAAAAAACCATCAAACAATCAGCGGTCAATGAAGGGACAAATCTTTTAATAACTCCCTAACGAATGGTTTTCAGACCCATGTTCTTATTAACTTTTTAAATTGTTTTGATGTTAAGAACACGTCTCCGAAATATTTGACACCAATTTAGATACACCCTGTATTGCATAGCTTCCTCTTTCAATGGATCCCTAAAATTTCTTAAATCACACTGAAGTAACAAGATGGTAGTCAGCAGAAGGCTTTGTGTTGCTCATTAGCCGCTTCTCTGCACCCGTATGATATGCATAAGTGTACCATCACATCAATTAACTTGCTAATGAATTAAATCGTTCATTGTAGAAATCGAAGCAAACTCCGTGAATGACCACAAAACCTGCAGACTCCATCATTCATTCCTGGTTATTGTTTCATCCAGCATCAATTTATCAAATTACTTGGCTCGGTCGTCTGACCTACTTTAGATTCGCTCATAAACTTCCTCGTAATGCTGAGTCCCGTACAAAAAAGGCATTCAGTATGCAGAACAGGGGTTGGGGAAGGGAAGAGTACGTGCAGTTGGCGTCAGACTTTTTCATGATTCACTCGTGAGGACTCGGAAATATTCGTGTCGAGCGCGATTCACAAGCTGTGAGACTTCAATGGCATTTTAACGTGGTTCTTAAATTGGATTCCACGAAACCGTACCATCTACAAAGGGTTGTCAAGGATTTCGCTAGACGATTATACAGAGTAAACCATAAGTAATATCGTTCATTTCAGGGTTTTTTTTCTTGAGATATTTCAAACAAAAAAGATAAATAAATTTTTGCTCGTTTTTGCTTCCTTTTCGAACTGAAATTGTTTTATATGAAACAGTTGAAGGACGTTCCGCTAGACGATTATACAGAGTGAACCGTAATTAATATAATTCATTTCAAGGGAGTTATTTCTTGAGATATTTAAAACAAAAAAGATAAAAATACAATTTTGTTCGTTTTTGCTTCCTTTTCGAATTAAAAGTGTTTTATATGAAGCAATTCAAGGAGACCCTAGACGATTATACAGAGTGAACCGTAAGCAATATCATTCATTCCAGGGGGTTATTCCTTCAGATATTTCAAACAAAAAAGATAAATACACTTTTGCTTCCTTTTCGATTTAAAATTGTTTTATATGAACCAATTAAAGGACGTTCCGCTAGACGATTATACAGGGTGAACCGTAAGTAATATCATTCATTTCATGGGGTTATTCCTTGAGATATTTCAAACAAAAAAGTTAGGCCTAAATACAATTTTGCTCGTTTTTGCTTCATTTTCGAATTAAAATTGTTTTATATGGAACAAGACAAGGAGGTTTCGCTAGACGATTATACAGGGTGAACTGTAAGTAATATCATTCATTTTGTGGGGGGTTATTCCTTGAGATATTTCAAACAAAAAAGTTAAATTCAATTTTGCTCGTTTTTGCTACCTTTTCGAATTAAATTGTTTTATATGATACAATTCATTTTTGTGGTTGTCAGATAGCCTAATTCGATTACAAAACATAGCGAATAGGTTAGGTCACGGTAGCTACGGGCGGGTTAGGACGACCCTTTGCACGTCGGCCATACTGAGGCCTATTGTGCACCCCGAAGTGTACGGGGTGAATGAGTATGAGGGTGTACCAGCCCACCGGCCGCATGTGACCCCTCATTCGCTCACCCAATGGAGGCCTCCTACCTTCCCCCGCTCTTACTTGTTAGTTCGTACCGCCAAGGTGACCAAGCAGCACAGGATCCATTTCAATGACCTTTCCAAGGTATCGCTTGAAATGAAAAAGACGAATGATATGATATGAAAATCTAAATTCTTTTTCTACATGGGAGGGAAAGTGAAAATGGACCGTGGCAAAGAAAATTCCAACCCTCCATTTGCCTAAGTAACTGTGGAAAACCACGGAAAAATCACAGTCAGATTAGTCGATCCGGGAGTCGAACCACGACCTCCCGAATTCGAGTCCCATGCATGAGCCAACTCGCTCGGTCTACAAAGTATATAAAAGTATATTTCAAATTTTCAGTCAAATTGCTTATCACATTAAGTGCGCTTAATACTCTTTTCCTGTCAACATTTTGTTTGTAATGGACTTAATAATTTGTGAAGATTTCATTACTAAGAAAATATAAGCGTTAAGACTTAATTCTTTTTCCCAGTAGACAAAGCACAATTTGTTGTATTTATTACCATTGATAACTCATTTTTCGCATTTTTGGACTTAATACCTTTTCCTTGTAAGCCCACGAAATAAACTCATCTGTCACTGTTGCTACCTCTCGTCACTGGAACTCTCTGCCGCCTGAAGTCAAGGGCTGCCGAACATTGAAATCTTTCAAATCCAAGTTAGAAAATTATCTTATGACGAGTTGCCAAACTAACTTACTATTATGACAAGTGTTGTATTGTATGTTTCCACGTATTCACATTTTTTTTATGTTCTAGTGATATTTAACTTATTTTATATTTTTGTTTTCATATTTTCCGATAATGGTATATCTTTAATGTGATAAGTTGAGCTATATATAATTTTCCTTACTGTGTGTACTTAAAAATATTGTATTCATTGTATGTTTTGTACTGCACTATTTTATTACTACTATTATTATTATTATTATTATTATTATTACTATTCTTATTTTATTATTATTATTATTATTATTATTATTATTATTATTATTATTATCATCATCATCATCATCATCAATAATTGTCTTATTTTTTTATACTTTGTATGTCTCATTTATTTTGACCTGCTGTTCACATTTTATTATGCTTTTTTCTTTCTTTCTGTATGTTACATATTATGTCTGATTTCTACTTACTTGTTGTTTACATTTTATTATTACTATCTTTTTCAGTTTTGTGTGTACGATTGTAGTGTACTTTTTAAATTTGTAGTGTTTTTTGTAACACAGTTTTAGTCCTGGTTGAATGTTAGAGGAGGCCATATGGCCTTAACTCTGCCAGGTTAAATAAATCATTATACAAACTCAAATGTAATAGTTGCGACAAGTTCTACATAGGACAGACAGGCAGATCATTCCAAACACGCTACAAAGGACACATTAAAGCTATAACCAGAGGACACAATACATCTACATACGCCGATCACATAACCAATACTAACCATACATACAATAACATAAACACGGACACGGAAATCCTACACACACAACCCAAGAACCAAAAACTCAACACACTGGAACAATATGAAATATACAAACACACTAAAACACACCCTGATCAAATCCTCAACACACAGATCAATTTCAGTACACACACTATTCGACTCCACAATTCAACACCTTCCAACAACAAAACACACCCTCCTAACAGGCAGAGAAGTTCGAGATGACGCCGCGATCTAGTAGGCTCTGATGATGGTGCGTGAAGCACTGAAACAGCTGTAAGCCGGACAGATATTTCATATTTAACACGAGTAAGTCCACTAGTTCATCAATTAATTAAATTATTATTATTATTATTATTATTATTATTATTATTATTATTATTATTATTATTATTATTAAAAGTAAACAGGAATAAATCAAGAAAGGAAGGGTGAAGCAAAGATATAAAAGTAGACATGAAAAACGTAGGAAAGCACAAAGGGAGAGACGAAGACGAAAAGGAGAATGAAAGAAATCAAATAAAGGCAGGATGGAAGAAAAGAGCTAAACAGCCTCTAAATCAAGAAGAACTAAGGAAGAAACCTGCTTCAAGTCCCAGGGTTTCTGTGGAACAGTGCTGTCCATAACATTAAACATGGGTTGGCCTCTGCCAGTTCTGCGTTTGTGTTTGCTTTCTTTTCAGCAGAGTGACTCTTCAATAGATTTGTTTAGCACGGAGATATCGATGAAGGACGCGCATTCCTCGGATTGTCAATAACGGAGATATCCGGTCCTCCGTGACAAATGAGCTTATCAATTCCCCTCCTCCACTTCATCTCGTACTTCTAATTTCCCAATAGGCCTACAATTTGCGGAGTATGATCTGGCACTTTCCACCATGAACTCATGTTATATTTGACTTCTAAAGTGTAAATTAACTCACCAGTCAGCATGGTTACAATCTTTTTTATAATTTTCGGCAATAAACATCCTATTTCTCAATAAAATTACGGCACTACCACAGTCTACCACATAGTCACGAAGCTGCTTGAGTTTTGAGGGTGCTAGAAACAATAGACTGTGACGGTATTATCTTGCATTGCCTGTAATGAGGCGATATTAGCGATCCTAGTGGTGAGCAACTATCTAATGTTTGCATATTTACTACGTATTGAGCTTCGCGACTGTATATACTAGACTGTGGTACTACATTTAAATTCTATTTGTCTTTTTCTCCCACTACATATACAGTAGAACCCCGATTTTCCGTCACCCTATTAACCGATTAGTGGATGAATGTCTTTCTCTCTCGATCTTTTTTTTTTTTTTTTGCTACAGAAAAAATATGAAGTACTGTACATTATACAGAGACATCACTTTATTTTTACCAACATTTTTAACATTAATCTGGCTATACTCGGAAACACTGTTGTCCCCTTCCATTACAGGAGTTTGATGTTACTAGTGCAATATGTAAACAAATCATTTTACTAGGTATAGGAGGAGAGAGAAGTAGTGTATCCATTTATGTTGTAGGGAAATACGATATTACGATTTTCAGTTTGATCATCACTTTTACGGAATTTATCAAAATACAGTAGAGTAGTAACATTTTTTTTTTTTCAAAAACTCAACTTTTCAGGCGGCTATGTTCGTTATGTAATGTCTACTTTATTTAGCATATTAATTATTGATGTTATCATACAATATAGAGAGTGCATTTAAATTGAAGGGGTCATAAGTAAAGGGCTGTAAGTGCACTTGTTACTTTTGAGAAAATGGGGTTTAAATATTTAAGCTTTCGTAAAATCGGTGAAATTTTTTATTTAAATTTTAGATACTTTTGCTTACACTGGATGCACTTAACTCATGTTATTACAAATGTCACTAGCATTCCTTTGCTTCTAGCCACCTCAATTCAAAAAAAGCTAATCTGAATTTTTAAACAAGTTGCTGAAAATGGTTGCCGTTCATTACAATGCACGCTTCAATTCAGTACGCATATTATTAAAAACATTTTGAAGCATATTCTCTGAAATTGAATTTATCGTTTCTTGAATATAATTTTTTGGTACGATATTATTAATATAGGTTCTTTCTTCTATGGAAAACGCAATCATATTTATGAAACACACTATACACTGCAGTGTTTACTTCACTGCTTGAAGACTTCGAATGTAACAGCGGCCGTAAGTTTGTGTGTCTGACGGGAGCAAGGACATTAGTGAAGGGGTGAGAGTGAAGTACATTCAGAAATGCAGGCACAATAAAAATGCAAGTAAAAATAAAGTGATGTCCCTGTACCATAACATAGATTTTGTTCACTGCGCTCTTCCAGTGACATGAGGGGATTTCTTGGAAATTAGTTGAAGAGTTGTGAGATTTATAGTTTGAATTTGTGAGCGAATAGACCATCCGATTTCCCTTGTTGAGTAGAGTTTTCTCTGCTGTGTTTTGTGGTCCAAACTGTTGTCAGTGGTAAGTACTGACATGTATAGTTCTTGGTTAAAAATATATTCCTATCAATGCACTGATTAACAGAGCCTTATCTTGGGAGCTTATTTTCTTCGCGTTTTTCTCATTCCACGAGTTCATTTTTTCCACTTTAAATTTTTTCTATGCTATAACCATTCTCTCTAGTAGACGAAAATAGATGCATGAAACATAAAATATTTGTGTGTGTATTTTTATCATGTTTGATATATTATGCACGCCGTGAATGTTGCAGATAGCAGATAAACAAATGTGAAAATAAATAAAATATAAATGATATGAAAGATGCAATTGATTGTGTCTTAAGGGGAGAGGATGGTATTTTTTAAAACTTTTTTCCTATTTGGTGTAAAGTATTAATTTTTTGTATGTAGAGAGTCATAGCTGTGGCAACTCAACCAAATATAAATATAAAAAAAAAATTATTTGAGGGCTCAAATTTGAAAAAAATATATATATATACCCAATGCAGGATTGTACTAAAACCGACATATCTAAACCGTTTTTAAAGATAGATTCAAACAGTTTTTTGCAATGTATTTGCAAAAGCATGTTCTACAAACTGTCTGTAACAGAATTTTGATATTAGTCCCTACGTTTGTAAAATAAACAATTAAAATTTAATAAGAATTTTCTGATTTCCTTTCTTGCAAACAAACGGACGTATTTTTTAAATGAAATCACTTAACAAAATTCTGTTACAGAGAAAAGTTTCCTAGTAGTCTAAAGAATGTGTGTTCTAAATTTCATGCATGTATCTTTAATAGTTCAGAAATTATATCCATTTTTGTCTGGCAATGTAGCAAAAACAATGAAGTTACTGGAAACCGATAAAATCGGGCGTGTGATTTAAAAAACCATAACGCAGGAAGTTTAAAAATGGCGACTCAACATCCGATAAGGGCACAAATACCCATAAAATGTTATGCTATGCATTCCACACATATCACAGAGTATTTTAAAGGATTATTATTTTTTTTAATTTATTCATTTTTCACCAAAAAATACCATCCTCTCCCCTTAAACAAATGAAAACTGCCACAGACAAAGCTCGTCTTTTTGTTGGCAAGTTCGACGAGAACCAGAAGCGACCAAAGCAGCAGTCAATGAGAATGACATTTCCAGCCTCTCAGTGAGTTAAAAGAGGTAGACAACGAAATAACATCTTCAGGAGCGAAACAAAGTAGATCTGTGCTTAAAGAGAAGTCCAATGGGAGCCTAATGATTTTTGTGCTGATCTTGCTCAGGAAATTTTGAAGACGTCAAGCGTGGTGAAAGATGGATTCAGTGCGCAAGTTGTGAGCTGTGATTTCATGAACTATGTCAAGGCCTTTCAAAATACAGAAAGAACTTTAATTGTTTGGGTTGTAGGTGTGAATCTGAATAAGGAATTTAATATCTGACTGAAAATGCCTAAATATTTTGAATTTAAGGACTACCACGAAAATTCCCTTGTAGTGTAACGAAATTATACTAACTCTTCTAGAGTGCTTCATTTTTTTATTTATTTGTATTGCTTGTTTGTAAATATTGTATGCATTTATTTGAGATAAAAATGCTGGCATGTAACTTTCTCACACCTAATAATTTACGTACGGGCTATTCCATCTCAAATCGACCGAAATATAGAGAAACTTGACCTTGCAATTTTTAAATACAATGAAACTTTTTCTGTCCTTAGACAACTGTGATACAATGCTTTGTGCAAAGTTTGAGGCATCAGAACTGCATAGTGTTTAAATTTAAAATATTTTAATTTATCGTATTTTCATAAAATTTGCAACTTTAAACTGTTATAGCTCCGAAACCCTTTCACCCAATAATCAAAATCACGGTTTATTTTGGTGCTGAAAAGTTAAAGTTTATATTGACATGTAAACAGTTTTTCTTCCTTTTTATGAAAATGGAGAAATTTAGATTTTTCTTCATTAAGACGCCTTTGCCCACGAAAAAATATTTTTAAAATATATGGTTAGATTTCGCATTGAAAGCACAAATAAACATATTTTTTACTGGTGGTACGTTGATGAAAAAGTATTGAACATATCAAATAAAGAAAATAAATAGTACACGCGTGAGCTAACCAGCTGACTGTGAGGCGGGAGCTAGCCAAGGCAACCAAGGCCACCAGACATAAACACGTGACGTATCGTCTAGTAGCGCATAGCTGGGCTAGCTTTATCACAGGTTTTCATAAACACAGGAGTAAAATGACGCCCAACGCTCGCTTATCTTCATCTCTCGGCCAGTGCGTGCGGTACTGCGTCGTTCAAGTCCAGGTGTGTGAAAATAATTTATTTAATACTCTCGAATCTTATTGCCGTGACACTAAGCAAACAATGCCGAATCCCTCTTAATAATGCAAGGTTTTTTTCTCAATATTTTTTTACATTTTTACAAATGGGCAAAAAGCCTAAAAGTATGTAAAATTAGATTATCTCTCTCTCTGTATACAATGAAAACAAGGATTACTTCTTATCATAACCTACCAAATGTCAGCTTCAAAATGAGCTCTCGTTCAATGTTCTGCAGTAAATAGTGCCAGAGTTCTGAGCGCTGAAAGAGGCTTGTTTTTCTAAAATACGTTAAATTTCTCACTCAACAATACGAAAATCGTTCGATTTTCGATAGTATAGTTTTGCAAATGCACTCTCCTCGGCGCCTTGTATAAACAGGGAAAAAATTAGGGTATAAGAAAATTCGAGGTTTTTTACTGATCGATTTCATATGGAATAGCCCGAACATAGAAAACAGTATTTTTTTTTTTTAAATTTGAACCTTAGAAAGAATAGGAAATGAAGCTGTGTTGGAAAGAGTGGGTGAAGAAAGAATGAATTTAAGAATAATACACGAACACAAGAAATGTTCAATGTTTGAATAATTTCAAGGGAAAAATTGTTTTTTCCCTTGAAATTATTCAAATCTGCTTTACAGGGAGCTTTACCTGAAAGATTAGATTTGCATAATGTTCAATGTTATTTGTAGCTTCAGCTCTAATCAACAGTAACAACAATCGAGGTTGCCAGGCAACGATATAAAACAAAAGATGTGAAATAAATGAATGAGGTGTATAAACAATTGAATGCTCTTTCATATTTAAGTATAAGAATATAGGGGTGCCATTTGAAATTTTTAAAGGGGGGGTGGCTGGGGGTGTGGAGAGTGAAATCTAAAATGCTTTTAAGCCTGGGTTCAGACTTCTTGCTCAATATCTAAATTTACGTGTTTTTTTTTTGTTTAAATTGAATTCAATTTAAATTATGAATTATTCGACTTGCAAGTTTTGAAATGAAAGCCCTGTATATGTTTCTTGTGGCAATGTTAAATTCCTTTGTACTATATCTATAAAAATACACGGTATATTAGGCCCATAGGTAATGCCATCATCATATCCGTCACGTATTAGACCCTACAGGATCTGTTACGGTCTCATGCCAGCGTGGTCTTCCCAATTTCCTCTTTCCTCTTGGTACATAAGTAAGAATCTGTTTAGGCCATCTAGTGCGATCCATTCTTTCGACATGTTTTTTCCACTGAAGTCGATATTGTTGAACAAAATTAACTATAGGATCCATTTTTAGTTGCTGCAATGTGTCCACATTTTTACGGTGTTCCAGCAAAGAGCATCCCGCTGTTCGTCGCATGAACCTCAATTCAGCTGTCGCCAGCCTTTGCTCATCAGCTTTTCTGATTGTCCATGCCTCGCTACCGTAAGTGAGGACCGGTCGAGCTAGTGTTTTATATACCTTTAGCCTTGTATGTTTCTGAACATGGGATGATTTGAAGACGGTGTTAATCACGCCAGCGATTTTTATAAATTTAGATATTTAGTTTGACATATCTTCATCAGTGATATAAGAGAGGTTATAACCTAAATAGTTAAATGAATTAACACGTTCAATTAAAGTATTATTTATCATGATCTTACTTGGAATTGGATTCTCTCCCGAAAATGCCATGACTTTTGTTTTCTCTTTTGAGATTTCCATATTGAAATCTGAGGCGGTTATTTGCAAATTATAAATGGCTCTTTGTAAAGCATCCTCTGTTTGAGCGATAATAACCTGATCGTCGGCAAACAGTGTATCGAGAACTGTGTTTCGATTAATTTGAATTCCAGCATGATGACTTTGCCTCCAAATGTGTAAAATATGGTTCACATATATAATAAACAAACAGAGAGGAAAGACCGCACCCTTGTCTAACACCTTGGTTGATGGAAGTCCAGCTAGTAGTTCCGCGTTCAGTTCTTATGGCAATTTCATTTTGTTGATATAAATTATAAATGGAGAGAATGATTTGGTTTGGCACATTATCACAGCGTAAAATCTCTAAAAGTTTAGGTAATGTATTAACCATAAATTACAGAATGTGCAAAAAATCGACTCATATCCCTTGTAATCAGTTGATGGCTGAAAACACATTTCTTGTTGAAGGAATTGGGCTAATCTGGTCGTCAGTTGTGCTACTTCTCTGGTTGGAGGCAACGTGATTACACGCCCTTCTTAAACCGTTGTAAACAGCAATTTCAATTACTGTTGTGAGTGCTAGCAGTGTACTCCTGTATTGATTTTTATTTCCGGGAGCGCTTCCAACATGAGCGCCGCCTGGCTGATAGGCATCACGCGGAACAACTACTTGAGTATGGCTAACAAAAAACTCTTATCCGCAACTTTTCTGCTCCCCACTGTGGCTCAAGTGGTGAGGGTTCAGACTACAAATTGAGCAAACCTGGGTTCGACTCGCGATAAGGAAGTGGGAAAGAGATTTAGGTTGGAATTTTGCCTTTCCTGACCAAAAATTGGTTTCATATTACCGTATGTTCAAGGTTGAATGATATTCACTTAGCTAGTTAGACTTGGCCTTTGCAGGGCCGGACCCAGGAAGTATCCAGGTCGGTATTCGTGTTCGAGTTGTCATACTTGTATCTAGGCCGAACTTTAATATCATTTTTATTGGAGATTTCGGCCCAATCAAATCTGTACACCGAATTTTGACAAAAAATAATGAAATTTTAGTTTTTATCGTTTCTCGGCAATTTAATATGTGTAAAAAAGGTAAAGGTACCCCCGTAACATGCCATGAAGGCACTTGGGGGGCATGGAGGTAGAGCCCCATGCTTTCCATGACCTCGGCACTAGACTGAGGTGGTGTGGACGGCACCACGCTCTGGCCGCCTTTTACCCCCGGGAAAGACCCGGTACTCAATTTTATAGGAGGCTGAGTGAACCTCGGGGCCATTCTAAAATGATAAAATTATTTTATTTCTTCTTTTAGCCCTATTATCAGGGAAAATAAAAATATTCATTAATAATAATTCTTAATGCAAGAAATTTTATCAATAGAAACAGGAATTCCGTGCAAATGCATGTTTTTATAGAAACATAGGACATAGCTCAAATCTAATACTTAGGCTATCCATTTCATTACTTTTCGGTTCCAAATATGGGTACTTTTCCCGTGCATATTTGCATGTCTTGGCCTTTCTGGAGATAAAAACATGCATAACGCATATTTAAGCAATTTTTAGCTTAATCATGCTTATGATATACATTATATTCAGTTTAAATACATATTTTAATGGTTTTGAGTGGACACCTAAGTTTCTCGATTTGTATAACTCCCATTTTAGCTTCAGGTATCAGGAATGAAGAAGGAAAAGAAAAAACTAACTAACTAAAAATATTCATTCAAGTTTGCACCCATAACTTCTTACGATGTAGAGAGCCATTCTCTGCCAACAAAAACATACTGACTGACAAGCGCAGGAACCTTACAGAAACCAATTTAGAAATGCTGTTAGTTGTTAACTGTGAAGAAAAAGTGAAGTGAAATAAGAAATTTGGACCAAAATGAAAGTGCATATTTTAATGTATTTTTCGCTTGATCGTGCATGTTTCATAGTTTGATAGTGCATGGATGCATGCATATTCTGGGATATAATACTGGGTGTTCAGTTCAAAATGTGTCATGGCTCGCTGTATGCCGTCATGTGGCTAGCCGATGAGCCTAGAGAATTCAATCTTCCTACACTTCCGCAGAGGTGTATAACCTAAGAGGCAGAGAAGTTGCCTAGTAAGTACGGCGTTCATTCTGAAGAGTACGTACCGATACGTACGGTAACGCCGGTAGTGGCAGGAATGTGAACTGTTTGGAAATACGTACTGTCGGGATATGGGGAGAGGGTTAAGACGATTACTTACGTATTTGTTGACATTAACTTCGACGGTCAACATGGACACGGAGCATTTGATTTGTGTTGTGGAATGTTACCGTACGCAACCGATGATAACAAATACCCTGCGTACGACTTGCCGGCGCAAAACACAGTTCGAAAGAGGTTATGGTAGCACACAGACCGTACAGACCGCCATCTGTTGCTACGACGTTCAAGTTATACCGTACATGTTCTCAAGTTCAGATTGAAGAACGCCTTAAATAATAGGCAACTTCTCTAACATATAAGCTGAAACTCTTCAAATCGGTGACCCAACAACAGTGACGTCATGACACACTTTGAAATGAACACCCAGTAGTGCATGAAATTCTCGTCTCTAGTTATCAATGATTTTTTATCAACCGCTCAGTGGAATTTTAAATTTATTTAGCGGGTTGTATACAAAAAGGTATGTTACATATGCCCTATTTTTTCTACATTTGTATCTTTTATAACTTCTGAGGAATTTAACATTGTAAGATATGGAAACTTTGACATCTTCTTTCTGCCCTTTCTTATTTTTTTTGGCGATATTTCTGCACTTTTCTCAGAAAGTATTGTTCAGGTAAGTTCCATGTTATTAAAATGTAGTAGGGTAAGTGAAGGTATTGACGCCATCCAGGTTATAACGCCATCTAATATTTTATAATTAGTTACGTGAAAATTTGCGTTGGCAGCTCTAGTCAGAGAAGTGTGGTATTTAGAGGAACCTTTCTTAAACATCTGGAATCAACAATGAAACGGATTTCTGTCTTCATTGTGAGTTTAACAATCTTTAAGGGGTTAGGTACAGCTTACAGCAGTAACATTTTTGGAAATATTCAACATTTTTTTCCTCTATTACTGTGTCTTGTACAATAATGAAAATTGGTATGTGTAAAACACTGTCCTTCTACTATATGCAAAAAATTATTTTTACGATTAAAATTTTTTTTTCAAAATTCAAAATGGTGGCAGTTTACTGTGCAGTGATGAAGCGTTTCCCTCATAACTCATAAACTTATTAACTTTTTCATGTTCCCTCTCTTTTATTTTATTGCTGAAACTCATGTTTACAATATCATGCTCTTTCAACTACATTCCTTAATAAATAATATATATTGTTTATTTTGTGTTAGAAAAAAATACTGGTATTTGACCATTTCTTAAATGAATTTATTTTTATCAGACAATCTATCAAAGGCAGAGAAGTGACCTTGCATCATATTGTAGATATGACATGCATAAATACACACAAAAAATTTTATCACAGAATGTTGAATAGTTTTTGAGTTATGTGGGAAACGCTTCATCACTGCACAGTGAACTGAATTTTGAAAAAAAAAATGTAAATAATTTTTTTTAATCGTAAACATATTTTTTTCATATAGCAGAAGGACAGTGTTTTACACATACTAATTTTCATTATTGTACAAGACACAGTAATGGAGGAAAAAAATGTTGAATATTTACCAAATTTTACTGCTGTGACGTCACTGGAGATCAGCTCAAGAGCGCACTTATTCACTATCTTTGCATTATCTCCGTCACGGTTATTCAATTATTATTATCATTATTATTATTATTATTATTATTATTATTATTATTATTGTTACTATCATTTCTATCATCGATATTATTATTGATGTCTGTAAAATTTTTGTAGACTCTAGGCCTACTGGAATTACCCGAGCACGAGCACATGCTCATTTCGGGTATCTATTTATATGTACCATTTCAAATGTAAATTGTGAATAAATTTGAAAATTTGAATTTGATAAAAGTATAAAAAAGATTACTAACAATATTTTTCAAACCAGTTTTATCAGAGTATGAAAAAAAAATTCTGCAGTTACATCATTTGGTAACCATAACATTTTTATGGTCTCCCTGACATCTATAATAATTTTCCTGCATGTAATAAACACTTATATCTGAAAAGTAGACTACTCTCAGACATGTAGAGTTGTTTATTTTAATACAATTAATTATTATTTGTCCTATATAAAATATATTAAAATTTAAATAATGTTATGTAACCTAATTTTTTTTTTATTTTCAAAGAAATGGATATTATTGTAGTCTACCTTTTGCATAAATGCAGGCTAAACCAGTGTACAAAATTTGAGAATTCTATCTCTAATAGTTGTGGAGTTATGAAATAATAGTGTGAAAATTGTCAAATTTTGGAAAATTTAATTTAAAGTAAAAAGTGAATTCTAAAAAATATTATTAGTAACCTTTCTTATACTTTTATCAGATATTTAAGTTCTAACAAGTCTTGTTGTGGTCCATTATAATTTTTGTCCAACTGTGAGTTCATTTCCTTATAAAATTTTAGAAATTTAAAGCCTGCATTTTCTGATATTTGTGGTCGTTCACGTACATACAGTATACTCTTAATGCAATTATGCCACCCCTCAACGGTGTTGGTAGTTCTGTATTTTTGGCCGAAGCAAATCCACATAATCTTGAATGGTATTATTTTGTAGCCATTGTTCGACAAAGTATTCGTTGAACTCTTCGATTTGTTTTCCTTGACAACATGTTTCCATTATCGCATCCATCCGTCGTCAATGTCTGTACTGACCTGTTACATATGCACCATTTATATCAAACGTAAACATCAGCAAACCACGTTCCTTGTATCGTTTTATTAGATATATGCCATCTACATCAGAAAACCACCTTCCTTGTATTGATTTATTAGGCATACGCCATCTACATCAGAAAACCACCTTCCTTGTATTGATTTATTAGGCATACGCCATCTACATCAGAAAACCACCTTCCTTGTATTGATTTATTAGGCATACGCCATCTACATCAGAAAACCACCTTCCTTGTATTGATTTATTAGGCATACGCCATCTACATCAGAAAACCACCTTCCTTGTATTGATTTATTAGGCATACGCCATCTACATCAGAAAACCACCTTCCTTGTATTGATTTATTAGGCATACGCCATCTACATCAGAAAACCACCTTCCTTGTATTGATTTATTAGGCATACGCCATCTACATCAGAAAACCACCTTCCTTGTATTGATTTATTAGGCATACGCCATCTACATCAGAAAACCACCTTCCTTGTATTGATTTATTAGGCATACGCCATCTACATCAGAAAACCACCTTCCTTGTATTGATTTATTACGCATACGCCATCTACATCAGCAAATCACCTTCCTTGTATCGATTTATTAGGCATACGCCATCTACATCAGAAAACCACCTTCCTTGTATCGATTTATTAGGCATACGCCATCTACATAAGCAAAACACCTTCCTTGTATCGATTTATTAGGCATACGCCATCTACATAAGCAAAACACCTTCCTTGTATCGATTTATTAGGCATACGCCATCTACATAAGCAAAACACCTTCCTTGTATCGATTTATTAGGCATACGCCATCTACATCAGCAAACAATAATAACTATTTTGCCTAGTTCCTTTTAAAATAAAAAAAAAATTAATAAAAAAATACAAAAATGACTAATTTCATCATAATTACAAATAATTAATAATTTGATAAAAAATTCTAATAAAATAGCAAACCACGTTTCTTGTATCGATTTATTAGACATACGCCATCTGTATCAGCAAACTACATACACCATCTACATAAGCAAAACACCTACGCCATCTACATCAGCATATTACGTTCCTTGTATCTGTTTATTACACATACGCCATCTGCATCAGCAAACTACATACACCATCTACATAAGCAAAACACCTACGCCATCTACATCAGCAAATTACGTTCCTTGTATCTGTTTATTAGACATACGCCATCTGCATCAGCAAACTACATACACCATCTACATAAGCAAAACACCTACGCCATTTACATCAGCAAATTACGTTCCTTGTATCTGTTTATTACACCTACGCCATCTGCATCAGCAAACTACATACACCATCTACATAAGCAAAACACCTACGCCATCTACATCAGCAAATTACGTTCCTTGTATCTGTTTATTACACATACGCCATCTGCATCAACAAACTACATACACCATCTACATAAGCAAAACACCTACGCCATCTACATCAGCAAATTACGTTCCTTGTATCGATTTTTATACGGAACATCAGCAAACCACGTTTCTGTAATGAGAGAACGAGTTAAATATATTTTCAGATATAAAACGTTTCCGTGGACCAAGTTGATTACATAATAATCCGCAGGACGAAATGGGAATATACGCTTTTGCTTATAGACATGTTTATTTGTTCCAAACAATAATTGGCGTTATTACCTTCACTGCAGGTAATAGCGCCGGTATGCGTCAAACTTTTATTTACTTGTATTGTTATAAAACCTTGCCACAATTACAGCTTTTGAAATGTACATTCCATAGGAAAGGATACAAATGATCAATATCTAAAAAATCAATATTATTGTCCGTATTTGTGGTCAGTTGTGACCAATTTTTTGAATTGATGGCGTTAATATCTTCACTTTCCCTATTGTAATATCGATGGCCCAGAACCAGACTGTTCCAAGTCCATTTTACTATTTTTTTTAATGGAAGCTATTTTAAGCTCCTAACATTCAAAGCCTCATGAAACAATTTGGAATAGTTTCATAGCAACCTTACGGAGAGGAATATTTACAATTTTGTTAGATCCATATATGCAGACAAGAACTGGAACACAATGAAACACAGATTTATTTCTTACAAAAAGTTGGACTTAAAAAGGTCTGGTTCTCAGCCATCGATATGTAAGATATTCAATAGCCTACATCGGTGAAGTTAGACTTCTTTAATGTGAATGAAATTTGAGTATTAATAAGGTTAAATTTCCTGATCCAGTCAATTTGAATTGAAATATTAAGCGCTAATAACATGAATTGAAAACAAATCTTGCATCATTACATCCCTAAAGCGAAAGAGACATCCATTAAATGGAAACTTTACACTTCACCAGCAAGAGAAAAGTTCAAAGTCAATCCTACAGGGAAAATCACGTTGACTGTATTCTGGGATTCCAAAGGAGCTCTTTTTGTTGACTTTCTCTAACCACGAGAAACAGTAAACGCTGGTCGTTACTGTGTAACTCACAACATCTCAAATCTGCAATCCGTCTCAAGCGGCCTGGATTCTCCACCTGACGTGTCCTCCTCCTTGATGACACCGCTAGGCCGCATACTTCAAAATAAACTCAACGCCAAATTGCACGTTTTCGCTAAAAGCGCCTTGAACATCCATCTTACAGCCCTGATTTGGCGTCTAGCGACTTCCATCTGTTCCCAGCAGTGACGAAACAATTGAAAGGTCACTGTTTCCAGAACGATGGGCAGGTAAAAACATAGATGCGGCATTTTTTATACAGCTAGAGCCATATGTTCTTTGAAGACAGCATTCAAAAGTTGGTATATAGATGGGACAAATGCCTCAACATCGAAGGTGCTTATGTGGAAAACTAGGCCATGGATGGATTTAAAGGATGTGTAAACTAGATGAGTGTAAATTAATAAAAATAAATTTCACAGCTGTGGGAAAATCACTTATTTAATGCCCCTCGTATTTAAGAGACTGCCAGCAGATAGATACAGGGACATCACTTTATTTTTACTAACATTTTTAACATTAACCTGGCTATACTCGGAAACACTGTTGCCCCCTTCCATTACAGGAGTTTGATGTTACTAGTGCAATATGTAAACAACTCATTTTACTAGCTATAGGAGGAGAGAGAAGTAGTGTATCCATTTATGTTGTAGGGAAATACGATATTACGATTTTCAGTTTGATCATCACTTTTACGAAATTTATCAAAATACAGTAGAGTAGTAACATTTTTTTTTCAAAAACTCAACTTTTCAGGCGGCTATGTTCGTTATGTAATGTCTACTTTATCTAGCATATTAATTATTGATGTCATCATACAATATAGAGAGTGCATTTAAATTGAGGGGCTCATAAGTAAAGGGCTGTAAGTGCACTTAAGTTACTTTTGAGGAAATGGGATTTAAATATTTAAGCTTTCGTAAAATCGGTGAAATTTTTATTTAAATTTTAATGTGTGATGCGATTAAAATATCCTTTTGCCACTAAAATTTTAGATACTTTTGCTTACACTGGATGCACTTAACTCATGTAATTACAAATGTCACTAGCATTCCTTTGCTTCTAGCCACCTTAATTCAAAAAAAGCTAATCTGAATTTTTAAACAAGTTGCTGAAAATGGTTGCCGTTCATTACAATGCAGGCTTCAATTCTTTACGCATATTATTAGAAACATTTTGAAACATATTCTCTGAAATTGAATTTATCGTTTCTTGAATATAATTTTTTAGTACGATATTATTAATATAGGTTTTTTCTTCAATTGGAAATGCAACCATATTTATGAAACACACTATACACTGCAGTGTTTACTTCACTGCTTGAAGACTTCGAATGCAACAGCGGCCGTAAGTTTGTGTGTCTGACGGGAGCAAGGAAGGGGTGGGAGTGAAGTACATTCAGAAATGCAGGTACAATAAAAATGCAAGTAAAAATAAAATGATGTCCCTGTATAACGTAACGGTATAGTGAAGCTTTGCTCATCTTGCCTTCAGCAAGTACGAGTAGTATAGTGAATATGACCAGTTACATGACCTGAATAATATTGATAAATAAAACATTGATTCCATGACAGTGGCAATAATAGTTATTTATGGTACTTGTGAGGTAAGTGCATCTTTATTGCGCCAGTGGAAAGATTTAAATTACACGAGCGTAATGAAGATCACGCTCACAAGTACCATACGTAATTTTATCCATGACCATAAGAAAAAAATTTGTTTTATAAAAGAAAATATGTTGAAAATAAGTCCTCATATGAACAGATATCATGGCAGGGATTTTAGAATCGATACGTGTACTAGGTAGGTTATGATGTAGGAGGCCATGATTAGTGAAGAATGGTATGTAAGGCCAACAAATTATAATTAATTATATAATTTTATTTATTTATTTTTTTTTTCATTTTAAACATGTAGAGGTAGTGACATCTAGTAACTAATATATTAACTTCTTGAGTAAGGGTGTCATTCTTGATCCCACAGTCCGTTTTGAGATGCATGAGCAACAGCCACAAGAGGTGTGTCGTGAAAAACAAGTCATATACGAGCCTTGTTGTCAGCATCTTGGAGCACAATACCACATCACACATTGGACAGTTTTTGGGCTCATGTTCGGTGCCCGTGGCACGATCCCACGTGAAACTTTAAATCAACTTAAACAATATAAAATTTCTGATGCAACGATTGATGCCATAGGATCTCACGTGTTAAAATCATCCTTAGCTATAATTAGTAATCATTTGTACCCAACAAAATTTTTATTGTAAATGATTTCCTACGTTTTCTTATCTTAACGTTTTTTCTTTTTCTTTCCAAGTGTCACAAAATTGTTTTGTTTACTTATTATTTTTTATGAATTGATTAGTAGGCCGATCTATCGAACCCTTATTTAGGGCGGCTTTTGTTTATACACATTATCTTGAATGGAAAAGTATACGTGTGTGCCCGGGTATTAGGAAAATACTAATGAACTGTGAAATGAAGTTCAAACTGTGAGGTAAAGTCTTTATCTCACTAGTGGAATAAAGTAATGTTGAATAAAAGCCTACTTTACAAACGCAAAAGTATTTATTAAAAATAGTAAAGGCATATTTTTCGTTATGGTCATGGATAAATACATTAACATTGGCACAATGATGTAATAAAATGTGGTAGTCATGACAGCAGAAACAATTGAACTAATATTTATAGAGTTTGTGGCTATGCACAAAAACAGTTGACAATAACTCCCGTAAGTGACGTAGTCTTTTTATTGACATAATATTTTATGTAAAATAAACTAAAAGGAACAATAATGAAAACTCAAAGAGCATGCGAAATGATAGGATCTGTAGACTTTGCACAAGCACTGCGAAATGCTTATTAATTCGATAGATAAACAGAGACAATTGGAGCAAACATTCTGTGGATATTTGCGTATGGTAATGAATTTAACAGTCTGAAAACTGTGTAAACCTGCTTCCCTTCGGCGCAATGACAGTAACATGCTGTGCCCTGAAGGTATTAAATGGGAGATAATTCGAATTAGTTATAATTCGAGATAATCAAGAACGAAACCATGTGAAAATTTATTTTGCGCGTAATCAATACTTTGAATGGACAGCATTAGAAAAACATGAAATGGAGCCTTTAAGTTACCATCTCTCTGGATGTATTTGTAAGCAGAAGTCTTGTTCATGGATGAGAACGTCTTGTTTTCTTCAAGAAAAGAATTTTGGGGTTTCACCGTGTACTGGAACGTAACACCTCCAAGGTGAAATACCTAGAAGTTTTCTTAACAAAATGGTCGTGAAATAAAAACCCTAATTTATTATACATCTTGATTACACAACTTTTAACACTGTATCACTTCGGAATATGTATGATAAGAAGTGATAGGCCTAGTGTTAAAAGTTGTGTAATCAAGATGTATAATTAAGACAATACAAGTCATTTAATACATAAATATAGGTCGGAAAACAAGAGGCGCCAAGACCAACATCGACCAGTTCTGAAGGTGACCGAAAATAGGTCGAAACATGTTAACAAGGTACGTTAAAATTTAACGCAAGGAAGTTCTTATCATACATATTCCGAAGTGATACAGTGTTAAAAGTTGTGTAATCAAGATGTATAATCAAGACAATACAAGTCATTTAATACATAAATATAGGTCGGAAAACAAGAGGCGCCAAGACCAACATCGACCAGTTCTGAAGGTGACCGAAAATAGGTCGAAACATGTTAACAAGGTACGTTAAAATTTAACGCAAGGAAGTTCTTATCATACATATTCCGAAGTGATACAGTGTTAAAAGTTGTGTAATCAAGATGTATAATCAAGACAATACAAGTCATTTAATACATAAATATAGGTCGGAAAACAAGAGGCGCCAAGACCAACATCGACCAGTTCTGAAGGTGACCGAAAATAGGTCGAAACATGTTAACAAGGTACGTTAAAATTTAACGCAAGGAAGTTCTTATCATACATATTCCGAAGTGATACAGTATTAAAAGTTGTGTAATCAAGATGTATAATCAAGACAATACAAGTCATTTAATACACAAATATAGGTCGGAAAACAAGAGGCGCCAAGACCAACAACGACCAGTTCTGAAGATGACCTAAAATAGATCGAAACATGTTAACAAGGTACGTTAAAATTTAACACAAGGAAGTTCTTTTCATACACATTCCGAAGTGATACAGTGTTCAAAGTTGTGTAATCAAGATGTATAATCAAGACAATACAAGTCATTTGATACACAAATATAGGTCGGAAAACAAGAGGCGCCAAGACCAACAACGACCAGTTCTGAAGATGACCGAAAATAGGTCGAAATATGTTAACAAGGTACGTTAAAATTTAACACAAGAAATCATACATATTCATAATTTATTTATGAATTACAAAGAGAAAGCCTCGCGATGTTACAAATAATGGGTTTCAAGATTTTCACGAAACTGTGTTCACTTTTCTGACACCGAATAAGTGATCTTTAACTTGCTGTTTATTTTTATAGAGAGATTCCTCTTAAACATTTGGACGAATTTCTGCTTTGTGTGAATACGTCTTCGTTTGAGGTACAATTAATGAAAAACTCCAACAATTTTAGCGTAACACAAAGTTGCAGTAGTCTCCGCTAGTACTGCACATGCTAAAGCTTATACGTGCTACCATCTGTCGAGTGTTATGCAATATACACTATCTACCAAAAAGTAATTGGGCACCCAGGATTTTACGTGCTAGATGCCGTGTTTCGGCGGCTACTATGCAGTGGTATGCAGACAATAATGTTCATCGGTTGGACTGGCCTTCATGGAGTCCTGATCTCAATCTTATTGAGCACCTTTGGGACAAATTGGACCGGGGATTGAGGTTTCGGGAAATGCGGCCAACTTCCATTGTCCAACTGAGTGCCATATTGCGGGAGGAATGGCGACGCATTCCAGTGGATATCCTACACAAACTAGTGGAGAACATGCCTGACAGGGTGGCTGCTGTTATGGCAACAAGAGGTGGTACCACGAGGTTCTAAAGGGGCAAAAACAGTGCCCAATTACTTTTTGGTAGATAGTGTACTTGCAAGTGAATAAGCTGTAGAGAGTCTTGTATTGTGTGCGACACTCTGAAGAGACAAGACAAAAACTTCTTTGCAAGACTTGAACTAAGTCCTTTCTACTGGGTGTTCAGTTCAAAATGTGTCATGGCTCGCTGTATGCCGTCATGTGGCTAGCCGATGAGCCTAGAGAATTCAATCTTCCTACACTTCCGCAGAGGTGTATAACCTAAGAGGCAGAGAAGTTGCCTAGCAAGTACGGCGTTCATTCTGAAGAGTACGTACCGATACGTACGGTAACGCCGGTAGTGGCAGGAATGTGAACTGTTTGGAAATACGTACTGTCGGGATATGTGGAGAGGGTTAAGACGATTACTTACGTATTTGTTGACATTAACTTCGACGGTCAACATGGACACGGAGCATTTGATTTGTGTTGTGGAATGTTACCGTACGCAACCGATGATAACAAATACCCTGCGTACGACTTGCCGGCGCAAAACACAGTTCGAAAGAGGTTATGGTAGCGCACAGACCGTACAGACCGCCATCTGTTGCTACGACGTTCAAGTTATACCGTACACGTTCTCAAGTTCAGATTGAAGAACGCCTTAAATAATAGGCAACTTCTCTAACATATAAGCTGAAACTCGCTTCAAATCTGTGACCCAACAACAGTGGCGTCATGACACACTTTGAAATGAACACCCAGTATAAAGGGGAGAGTCGGGTAGTATCGGACATCGGGTAGTATCGGACAGTGCGTTTCTTTCATCTAGCACCATATGGTAGTACCTGAATGACACGGTTACGTTTCTCTATGCGACATCACAGAAACGTAACCATGCCAATCAGGTACTATCATCGTGTGGTAGATGAAAGAAACTCACTGTCCGATATTACCCGATGTCCGATACTACTCGACTCTCCCCTAAGCATCGGAAACCCGTACTGCCCCCAAGAATTCACCCCAGTCTATATTTAACTATTGCAGACGATAGATGAAATGAAGGGAGGAAATGGAGAATGGTGGTGAAATGATAGTGGGACATAGGATCGTTAAACATTAAACAACGTTAAACATTAAATCGCCTGAAAATTTTTCTACCCTTTCAATCAAAAAGAATTCTCATACAAACATGGGTGATTCCACATTTTGACTATTGCGACATTCTACTAACAGATTTAAATTCTAACTTAGCCGAAAGATTGTAGCGCGTTCATAATGCCTGCATAAGTTTCATTTGCAACATCCGCAAATACGACCACATTACACCTTCCCTTGAAACGCTCCAATGGGTAAGGTTACAGGACCGAAAATATATCCATTCACTAATTTTCCTATTTTGATTGTAATTGGTACGCTTAAGTGTTTCACTGTTTTAATATTTCTAACTTTGATATCCATTAACTACATTTTGACATGCATCGTCTTCACAATTTTATTACAATATTTTGTTTTCATAAGATATCTCTAACTAATGTCTGAAGATGCCATACTGTATGGCGAAAACGTAAACAGTTTTAATAAATTAATTGTAAATTTATAACTGTATAATTTACATTAAAATAAGTCCTATTATTGAATAACATTTTCCTTTTGATTTAGTATTGGACTTATTGAAACTTTGCCAAAATGAACTCAAAATGTATAAGACTTTATGCTCGACCATGCCGAAATGTAGTAATTATACACCTGGTAGCAGTCCTTTAATGCATGTCATTAAAGTACACCTATTCATTAAAGTTCAGGTTTTCGATTATTCTCGGATATGCAATCGAAAGACAACGAGGGAAACGTCACGGAGGCTGGAAATCCAATACTGTCGCAGAAGGTTATGTTCTGTTACTGTAATAATTAGCGTTAATTGTAAATAACATTCAAATAAATTCAATTTGTCATCTCGTTTTTCAATTCTAAATCAATTTCCAGGTTATATCAAAATTACCGGTAGTTCATGCTGTTCTCTACATTACATCAAGGTCAATGACATTATTGTTCCTCGGGAAAAAATCAATACTTTCGCGTCTGCGCACATCTCACAATTCAAGAGCTATGCACAAGGTCATTTCCGATCTTCAGTCAGATACAAATAAAATGAATACTTCTGAATAATTTCAAGTTAGAAATATGGTCGAGCATAAAAAGTCGTATGAAACTTGCCTATAATGGTAATTAAGACGCTCGTATGAAAATTATGAAACTCGCTTGCGCTCGTTTCATAAACAAACATACTCGCGTCTTAATTACTATCATTATAGGCTCGTTGCATAATGTACTATTCAAATACAGGTTCCTCAAAAGTTAAAATTTTCAGTTTTTCCTTTTTGAATTGGATCGACGATATAACCTATGTCAAAAATATAAAGGGAACAGGGAAAAAAGACGAAGAGAACTGTTAAATTAGGAACATGCTCTTTCAATGATACACTGGCACTTCATTGAAGTGGTCTCGCCTAAGGGGCTGAGTCAACAACGAATGGAAAACAGAAAGTAGAAGTAGGTACACGTGTCACAATGTGTAAACACACTTCGGTAATCACAGATGCGAAGTCGATTATTTCGTACTGTGAAAATACCGATATGGACTACATCTTTCAGATAACAAAACTTCCTTATTTATACACTGTTTAACGGGAAAGTAAGAGGAGCTTGGATAATTGGCATATGAGAAGACATTGAGTATAAAAGTGATAAATTTAACCGTATTTTTTCATCTTTCACTGTACGAAGATTTAAAAAGATTATATATACATTTACGGTCTTACTAATAAAAACTCTATATATAGACGTTTAACTCTCTTACACTTATACAATGAGTAGCTCGTTTATAAGTCGTGTGTAAATTCCTTACTAGTCACTACATACGTCGTGTACAACAGTATAATTGTTACACAGCTACGTCATAGTTTCGTCATTACTTCGTTACGAAAGGTAATACTGGGTGTTCAGTTCAAAATGTGTCATGGTTCGCTGTATGCAGTCATGTGGCTAGCCGATGAGCCTAGAGAATTCAATCTTCCTACGCTTCCGCAGAGGTGTATAACCTAAGAGTTGCCTAGCAAGTACGGCGTTTATTCTGAAGAGTATGTACCAATACGTACGGTAACGCCAGTAGTGGCAGGAATGTGAACTGTTTGGAAATACGTACTGTTGGGATATGGGGAGAAGGTTAAGACAATTACTTACGTATTTGTTGACATTAACTTCGACGGTCAACATGGACACGGAGCATTCGATTTGTGTTGTGGAATGTTACCGTACGCAACCGATGATAACAAATATCCTGCGTACGACTTGCCGGCGCAAAACACAGTTCGAAAGAGGTTATGGTAGCACACAGACCGTACAGACCGCCATCTGTTGCTACGATGTTCAAGTTATACCGTACACGTTCTCAAGTTCAGATTGAAGAACGCCTTAAATAATAGGCAACTTCTCTAACATATAAACTGAAGCTCGCTTCAAATCGGTGACCCAAGAACAGTGACGTCATGACACACTTTGAAATGAACACCCAGTATAACTGTTACACAGCTACGTCATAGTTTCGTCATTACTTCATTACGAAAGGTAATAGAATATCTGAGATTCTCTATTGCATCCGGTAGAGCGCTCTAGTGTGCCATGTTAAGTATCGATAGTACAACTGGCTCTGATCGATTACTACCCACTACATTTTGGTCAAAGAGAACAAGTTACAGCAATAATATTCTACTTATTCTGTGCTCTTTTGTGTGTTCTTCTGTGGTTACAAGGCATTCATCATCATAAAATGACAGTCGATACGAACAGCTGTTAGAGGGGCGGCCATTTTTTCTCTATATACAACGCTTAAACAAGAGGTTTCGTGTATATAACTACTGCAAAGCAATTCCCCTTGTATAGTTACAGATTGTTTATACATCCATCGCTTATGCACGGTTTATTAGTAACGTTTTCTGTCTCCACGCTGCATAAGTCTCGTATAAAACCTATACACGGTTTATTAGTAAGATCGTTACAGTTTAAGTTTCACTTCTGCCGCATGGACAGACTACACACTACATACTTATTTTTAAAGTGTTTTCTAGTTGTTTTTATTGGTTTATTTTATGACGCTTTATCAACTGCGATGGTTATCTAGCATCTGAGTGGAATGGAAGTGGTAATGCTAGCGAAATGTGTCCAGAATCCAGCGCCGAAAGTTACTCTGCATTTGCTCTTAATGGGTTGAGGGAAAACCCCGGAAAAAATCTCTACCAGGCAACTTGTCCTAACCAGGATCTCAACCAGAGCCCATTCGTTTCACAGACATAGTAACCGTTATTCCACAGTGATGGATGTTCAAACCACAAATCAAGCTAGCCACCATGGCTCAGTCGGCTAAGGCGCTTGCCTTCCGGTCTGAAGTTGCGCTCGGACGCGGGTTCGATCTCCGCCCGCTTGGGCTGATTACCAGGTTGGGTTTTTTCCGAGGTTTTCCCCATCCGTAAAGTGAATGCCAGGTAATCTACGTCGAATCCTCGGCCTCATCTCACCAAATACGATCTCGCTATCACCAATCTCATCGACGCTAAATAACCTCGTGTTTGATACAGCGGCGTTAAATAACCAACTGAAAAAATCAAGCAGTGTTATAGTTAATATTATTTAATTGGGTTATTACTATTTTTGTATTATTTTCGGCACTATTATTTTATTATTATTATTATTATTATTATTATTATTATTATTATTATTATTATTATTATTATTATCATCAACATTATTACTGATGTCTGTAAAATTTATGTAAACTCTACTGGACTGTACCCGAGCAGGAACACATGCTCATTTTGGGTAACTATCATATCATTCAAATTAAAATTGTGAATAAATTTGAAATTGAAAAAAAAAAATGGAATATTTTCACAAACGTAATATATTTTTTTTACTTTGTTATTTAACGACGCTGTATCAACTACGAGGTTATTTAGCGTCGATGGAATTGGTGATGAGATGATATTTGGCGAGATAAGGCCAAGGATTCTCTATAGATTACCTGACATTTGCCTTATGGTTGGGGAAAAGCTCGGACAAAAACCCAACCAGGTAATCAGCCCAAACAGGAATCGAACCCGCGCTCGAGCACAGCTCCGGATCGGCAGGAAAGCGCCTTAGCCGACTGAACTAAACCGGTGGCTAAACGTGATTTAGGTTTTCCATTTATTTAAGTGTATCATATCGACCTTTTCAATCAGCAAGATTATTTCAGTTCCACCCTGTATATTCAGTAAAGAAATACTAAAAATAGTAATTAATTTTATAACATGTACTTTACATTATATATTTTATTTCATTCTCAATCATATTCACAATCCTTATAAATAAGAACCAATCCTTGAAAATATAAATATTGCCAAGAATATATGAATCCCCTGTCACTTTTTCTTTTAAACATAGCCTATCACTTTTTTCTGGTTTCTTCCATTCTTCCTTATTTGTCTTCAATTCTCTCATTATTATCAACTTTATTGTTACCGGTATACCTGAATATACAATAACCGAATCCTACGTAGAATAGAATAGAATGTTTTGTTTTCGCCGACAGAATTAAGATCATAATGCATTCTCTTCCACTCATCCAGCCTTAATCAATATAATAATGACACACATATTTAAATTATGAATATTTACAATACACGTAAAAGAAAAAAAATTATGGTTTACTTAACGACGCTCTCAACTACAGGGGTTACATCAGCGTCGCTGGTGTGCTGCAATTATGCTCCGCAGGAGTTCTTTTACATGCCAGTAAATCTACTGACTCGAGCCTGTCGCATTAAACACACTTAAATTCCATCGACCTCAGCCGGGATCGAACCAGCAACCTCGAGCATAGAAAGCCAGCGCTATACCAACTGCGCTACCGAGGGCGACCAATTAAAAGATTCTCCAGCAATATTCTTTCGTTAAGTTTTAACTAGTACATTTTATTTAAATTGAGATAAAACCTAGAAGAAAAAGAAAGAATTTATGAGCTAATGTAATTCAATTCAGTCTATATGCAATATGTAAAGAATTATAATTAAGTTGAGATAGCTAGTTGGTTAAATGGTGAGAATTAATTTAATAGAAGTTTATTAGAACTATGTTACAGGGAGCAAAATATAAATCTAAAATATATTGATATAATGAGAATATTAATGTAATGATATTTTGCCATTAGAGGTTTTGTATTCTATTTAGAGAAATTAATGGTAACAATAAGAATGGGCAGATGTTAGTTTCATTATAAGTAATAAATATTAATCAGTAATGAATCTGTTAAGCAACAATTTATATAATTTTGACCTAAATGAAGTTATTGTCCAACAAACCCTAACATCATTCGGAAGCGACTTCCAATTTCTAGCAACTGAAACTGTATAGGATGAAGAATATAAAGATGTCTTGTGGTGAGGTATAATGAGTAAATTGTTACGATGAGACCTGGTACTTAGCTGATGATATGCGGATAAATTTTGAAAACGAGAAGCCAAATAAATTGGGGTAGTGGTGCGCAGAATTTGAAATAAGAGAATAAGAGAATGCAGGGCTCGTCGATCGCTTAGCCTTAGCCAAGACAGAGTTTGGAAAGACGGGGAAACATGATCATACTTACGAATATTGCAAATATAACGGACGCACGCATTATGCATACGTTGTAGCCTGCTGCTCAAATTTGTATTTAGGTTACGTAATATAATATCGCTTTGTCATCTAGTCTGCTGTCAAAAAATCTTAAAGTTAGAATTTATAAAACAGTTATAGCCTATTACCGGTTGTTCTGTATGGTTGTGAAACTTGGACTCTCACTTTGAGAGAGGAACAGAGATTAAGGGTGTTTGAGAATAAGGTTCTTAGGAAAATATTTGGGGATAAAAGGGATGACGTTACAGGAGAATGGAGACAGTTACACAACGCAGAACTGCATGCATTGTATTCTTCACCTGGCATAATTAGGAACATTAAATCCAGGCGTTCAAATATCTTGGAACAATAGTAACAAATCTGAATGATACTCGGGAGGAAATTAAACACAGAATAAATATGGGAAATGCCTGTTATTATTCGGTTGAGAAACTTTTATCATCCAGTATGCTATCAAAAAATCTTAAAGTTAGAATTTATAAAACTGTTATATTACCGGTTGTTCTTTATGGTTGTGAAACTTGGACTCTCACTTTGAGAGAGGAACATAGGTTAAGGGTGTCTGAGAATAAGGTTCTTAGGAAAGTATTTGGGGCTAAAAGGGATGAAGTTACAGGAGAATGGAGAAAGTTACACAACACAGAACTGCACGCATTGTATTCTTCACCTGGCATAATTAGGAACATTAAATCCAGACGTTTAAGATGGACAGGGCATGTAGCATGTATGGGCGAATCCAGAAATGCATATAGAGTATTAGTTGGGAGGCCGGAGGGAAAAAGACCTTTGGGGAGGCCGAGACGTAGATGGGAGGATAATATTAAAATGGATTTAAGGGAGGTGGGATATGATGATAGAGACTGGATTAATATTGCACAAGATAGGGACCGATATCGGGCTTATGTGAGGGCGGCAATGAACCTGCGGGCTCCTTAAAAGTAATTTGTAAGTAAGTAAGTATAATATCGCAGTAGTCGAAGTGTGGCATTACGAGTGTATATCACAGCCCACCTACAAAAACTGCTTCATATACTGAATTATACGGGCGAAAAGAAAAAAAAAAAATCTTATGTCATAGCCAAGGGTCATGCAACGCTTTCACTACAATAATCGGAGATTCTGTGATTGTGAGACCCACAAAAAGTTCACCCCGACAGTGGCGACGTAGAAGCCAGCTTCAACACATCCCCCACCATCACCAATGTGTGTGATATAGAGCACTCTTGCAAGGACGGCTATCCATAAGATTGCGTGGGTGAACAAAGGTCCGTTTTGCTTATTGTCATTACGCAATATTGTAGTAGTAGTAATAGTAGTTTGAAGTCTGTCCGGCAGAGCGCTCCGTGGGCAGCTGGGAGGGGCCGTGCCATGTATGTTTTATAGTAAATGTTGTTCTGCCTTCGGGATTTCCATTACATTATGCCGATGCTTCTGTCGTAGCGAGGGGTCGATGACCCAAGACGGACAACCTAAATAGCAAGACCACGTGGCAGACGCAGTTATTGTTTCCAGCCTCTAATCTAGATTAACAAATGAAGGCTATCGAGGCTTGTGTTTCATAATTGCAAAACCACGATTTAGATATTTGTAACGAATTTTTTTTGTGTCCCGCAATGTTGTACGGAAATTTAATTTAACATTTCGTGATTCCTTCATTAGCCTATCACAATTTCATCAACTACAGTATAATTAGTATCTGTATTGTGGAGAGGTTCTCTGAACCATATACACTCTTTTTTGTAATGTTGACGACGAAAAAATCTAACTTGTTCACCAAACATTCACCTTAATGTACCCTTAAATCAAATAAAAGTGTAATACTTACTTACTTACTGGCTTTTAAGGAACCCGGAGGTTCATTGCCGCCCTCACATAAGCCCGCCATTGGTCCCTATCCTGAGCAAGATTAATCCATTCCATTTTAATATTATCTTCCCATCTACGTCTCGGCCTCCCTAAAGGTCTTTTTCCCTCCGGCTTCCCAACTAACACTCTATATGCATTTCTGGATTCGCCCATACGTGCTACATGCCCTGTCCATCTCAAACGTCTGGATTTAATGTTCCTAATTATGTCAGGTGAAGAATACAATGCTTGCACTTCTGTGTTGTGTAACTTTCTCCATTCTCCTGTAACTTCATTCCTCTTAGCCCAAAATATTTTCCTAAGCACCTTATTCTCAAACACCCTTAATCTCTGTTCCTCTCTCAAAGTGAGAGTCCAAGTTTCAGAACCATACAGAAGAATCGGTAATATAACTGTTTTATAAATTCTAACTTTCAGATTTTTCGACAGCAGACTAGATGATAAAAGTTTCTCAACCGAATAATAACAGGCATTTCCCGTATTTATTCTGTGTTTAATTTCCTCCCGAGTATCATTTATATTTGTTACTGTTGCTCCCAGATATTTGAACTTCTCCACCTCTTCAAAAGATAAATTTCCAATTTTTATATTTCCATTTCGTACAATATTCTCGTCACGAGACATAATCATATACTTTGTTTTTTCGGGATTTACTTCCAAACCTATCTCTTTACTTGCTTCCAGTAAAATTCCCGTGTTTTCCCTAATCGTTTGTGGATTTTCTCCTAACATATTCACGTCATCCGCATAGACAAGCAGCCCGTTCAATTCCAAACCCTCTCTGTTATCCTGGACTTTCCTAATGGCATACTCTAGAGTAAAGTTAAAAAGTAAAGGTGATAGTGCATCATTTTATTTATTTATTTATTTACGTGTTTATTTATTTATTTAACTAGCTAACTAGCTAGTGAGTACAAATTAAAATTATAAAACAAAAATATTTCTAGCCACTACCGTAAGAGCCAGGCTCGTGTACGGTGTGGTCTTAGCCAATAATATAACATAAAATTTACAAGGACAGTTTACTAAATAAAAAGGTAAATGTATCCCCGTCACATGCCATGAAGGCACTTGGGGGGCATGGAGGTAGAGCCCCATGCTTTCCATGACCTCGGCACTAGAATGATGTGGTGTGGTCGGCACCACGCACTGACCGCCTTTTACCCTCAGGAAAGACCCGGTGAACCTCGGGGCCGTTCTGAAAGTTTGGCAACGAGACAAAATCCTGTCACCACCTGAGATCGAACCCCGTACCTTCCAGTCCGTAGCCAGCTGCTCTACCATCTGAGCTACCCGACCGCCTTTAGTTTATTAACTACAGTAAGTAAATTAATTCAAACCAATAAATAACACACAAGAGCAAAAGAGAGAGAGAGAGAGAGGAAGAAAGAGAAAAAGAGAGAAAAAACACATTTAACATAAATTGACAATCACACAGAAGCCAGTGATATTCAATGAAAACATTAATATAGTCGACAGAAATAAAGGGTAAAAAAATACACACATTTGTTAATATTATATATCATGAGTAATTTCATAAATTTCTTTTTTAAAAGCTTCAATTTTAAAATATTTCAAATCTAGAAAATAGTTTGTAATCTTATTATAAAGTCTTGGGCCGAAACTAGCACCATGTTTAAGAGCTGCACTTGTATGACATTTAGGCTCAATTAATGGGAAAGTAGACTTTTGTGCTCGAATACGATATTCATGTCGATTAGATTTATATTTTATTTGATTTCTGTGGTAGTAAGTTAGTGAACTATATTTATAAATGTCTTCAATAGTTAATGGTTATTTTAAAATCTGTATAAATTAAATTTGTTGGGTAATCCATATTTTTGGTTAGACAAATTTTTATTAATCTTCTGTGTAATAAAATTAATGGATTAAGTATAGATGATGCTACTCCACCCCAATTTATTATACCATGTTGTATTAATGATTGTAATAAAGCAAAAAATATTATTCTCATTGCCTCTTTAGCGATAAAATTTCGAAGTATTATGAATTTATAAATTGTCTTTTTTATACTTGTACACATAAAATCAATTTGTTTATCCCAACGTAAATGCTGATCTATAATAATTCCTAAATATTTGACTTGTGTGGAAGGTGTTAGATGTGGGCAATTACAATAATTATTTGTTAATTCATTATATGAAATATTATGTAACTGATAACAAATTTAAAAACTAATTTATAGATACTTTGGTTTTGTGTGCTTCATGTTTGATATCTTACTTTAGCTATCATAAACTAACTGTTTTACTTACAAATTCTGAAGAGTACTGCGTATAAAAGTGTTACATTTAACATTAATTTATCGTCTCTCGTTGCGCGAACATTTAAAAAAGATTACTACACACGTACAGTTTAAAAAGCTTCACTTCTGTAGCATGTAGAAAGTACACACTTTTTTTTCTGATATTATTGAAGTTTCTCATGAATGTGGAGTACGTTTTCCAAGAATAGTTCAGTATTTCCAACCTTCATAGATAGATTATAGAGTAGTAGACCTATTTCTTGGAGCACTTCCGAACTGTTGAAATCGTCATTGTTTGTCAATTATTAGCGCGCCATTTTTAATTTTATCCGTAACGCGACAGCCCATGAAGGTCTAAGGCCGACAAACCAGCTGCTGGTCTCACGTTCACATTCCTCAGCAGAGGTGAACGATCATCGAACTAGAACAGATGTACCGTGTAGTCATCACGATGATCCCTCTAGCTATTATAACTGGTTTTCGAAACCATATTTCGCTAGCTATCATAGTTCCTCAAAATCATCACGATTCTGAGCGGGCACCAGTCCCATACACTGGCCGAAATTTCATTAGAGAATCCCTTCCCTATGACGACTCGAATCAGCGCGCATTCATACGGTGACAATAGCCTCAGCAGTTTACAAACGTCATTAAATTAAGGAAAGCTGTTGGGAGCTGTAACTTCAACCCCAAAGTAGCTGTAAGAGCCAATATCGTCATTGTTATTGAAATGGGGGCGAATTAAGTCATCGCAGGGTAGAGATGCTGCCACTTTGTCAATACCCCTGCGATTGCGTAGTGATGCAGCCCGCCACACCACCACCGCTACAGAATTACCTCGTAAACTCAGATAACTGTTTTTTTTTTTAGTTCGTAATAAATGGGGGATTGAAGGGGAGGTTGGGATGTATATATGAAATCGATTACAATTTTTTCACCCCCATCTACCCTCCACAGTTCGTTAATATGCGGTGGAGTGGGTAGTCATGTATGATAACTGACATAAAAAAGTTTGGTAAAAATTGTCAACGAAAAATGAAGTGGAATTGACTGTGTGGTTTATCTGGTCCCTTGGAAACGATATAAAACGAGTCCAAACGGGGGAAAATCTGCAGATAAGGGAAACCGCGGCACTTGCTGAGGGGGTTCCCAGATTAGTAACATAAAATATAGCCTATCTACGGATGACCATTTATGGGCACTCCGCAGAATTTTCTACCAAAGGGAAAGGAATTCGATATTCTACAGAACCTAAAATTTTATAGTGAACAAAACGGCTAAGTTTTCTATTACGTACCTGGGTTAGATGTCCTGCAGATTATATAAAACTTTCATTAAATACAAGGGCTCAGAGAGGTTTCCTGCTAATACATACAATTCCTCTGTCATAGTTAAGAAATGAGATGACGTTATTTCAAAGGTATCTGATTTTATTTCCCTGAAGAGTCTGATATCTTTATTAAATTAAATAGCAGAGGCACTTTTCCTGCAAATACCGTAGGCTACCTTCCATAGCTAAGAAATCAAACGACTTTATTCCAAATGTATTTGGGTTTGATACCCTGTCGTTTGTGTGATATTTATTAATTAAATTAAACACCTACGAAAAGTTTTAGAAAGTACATACTTTTCCTTTATCACAGCGAACAAATCAAAATTGCTTTATTTCAAAGATATATGAGGAGTTCACAACCTGAGTGGACCAAGTCCTTGTGGAATAATTTTGAGAAATTTAGTCTTAAAGTTCCTGGCTCACGCTTAGCAACCTTCACCTCCCATACGAAATGCTGCCCTCTGTGGAGTAACAAATGAGTTATGGACTTGGTTTGTTATGGCAATGAATAAATCTAAGTTTTCTTCATCCGAGATTGTATTAATCCACAAACTGACCACTGGTGGACTTGGTCCACTCTGGTTGTGAGCTCCTCATATCTTGGTTTGATCCCCTGCATATTCTGAAATATTTTTCTAAAATAAAAATACTGAAGTAGGTTATTTCGTAAGTAAGTCTCATGTTAAATATGTTCCACGTTCAATACGTGTAACATAATGCTGAATATTATCGAACGGAAAATGCCATTGGTGAAAACGAAACTAAGATAAGAAAATAACCTTGAGAAAGAATGAGGAGAGAAGGGTAAACAGAAGATGTGAGATTCTGGTCTAGATAGATTATTCAGTGGTGACAATATTAAACTGCGGGTACCAGAAAATAAAATTAACTTATTTTTTTATAATGAAAGAAATCTAACTCTTCTGATATATAATGGATCAGTCAACTATAATTCTTTCATATTGTCAGTACACCAATCATTATTTCGGCTAGTGAATTCTTCACACCGTCAGTAAACAAATCATTGTCAACTAGTAAATCCTTCACACACTGTCAGTAAGTCAATCATTATGTCAGCAAGTGAATTCTTCACACCGTCACTAAACAAATTATTGACAGATAGTAAATCCTTCATGCAATCAGTATATTAACTGTTAAGTCAGCAAGTAAATCCTTCACACATTGTCAGTAAGTCAATAATTATGTAAACCAGTGAATTTTCACACCGTCAGTAAATAAATAATTATGTCAGATAGTAAATCTTTCATGCATAACTATTCTATCAGTTAGTAAATCCTTCACACATTATCAGTAAGTCATTCATTATGTCAGCTAGTGAATTCTTGATACCGTCAGTAAAAAAATCATTATGTCAGAGAGTAAATCCTTCATATATAACTATTTAGTCAGCAAGTAAATTCTTCACACATTATCAGTAAGTCAATGATTATGTCAGCTAGTGAATTCTTCACACAGTCAGTAAACAAATCATTGTGTCAGATAGTAAATCCTTCATACAATCAGTATATTAACTATTCAGTCAGATAGTAAATCCTTCACACATTGTCAGTAAGTCAGTCATGTCAGCGAGTGAATTCTTCACATCGTCAGTAAACAAATCACTGTCAGATAGTAAATCCTTCATACAATCAGTGTATATTAACTGTTCAGTCAGGTAGTAAATCTTTCACACGTTGTCAGTAAGTCAATCATTATGTAAACCAGTGAATGAATTCTTCATACCGTCAGTAAATAAATCATTATGTCAGATAGCAAATCCTTCATACAATCAGTTATATTAACTGTTCAGCCAGCTAGTAAATCCTTCACACATTGTCAGTAAGTCAATCATTATTTCAGCTAGTGAATTCTTCACACAGTAAACAAATTATTATGTCAGATAGTAAATCCTTCACAACTTCAGTAATTCAATCATTCAGTCAGCTTGTAAATCTTTCACAGCGACAACAATTCAATCATTCCGTGAGATAGTAAATCTTTCATACCGCCAGTAAGTCATTCATTCAGTCAGCTAGCAAATCCTTCACAACTTCAGTAAATCAATCATTCAGTCGGCTAGAAAATCCTTCAATAAGTAAGTCAGTTAGTAAATATTTCACACTATCAATAAAATATTCACTCAATCCTTCTCACCGTCAATAAATAAATCAGTCGGTCAGCTAGTAAATCTTTCACACCATCAATAAAATAATCAATAAGCTACTAAATCTTTCATTCCGTCAGTAAATTAGTCATTCAGTCAGTAGATTAATCACAAAGGTAGTAAATGAATCAATATGTTGCTTAAAAATTAAATCATCACAAAGACAATACATCAATCACTAAGACGGTCACGAAATGAATCACAAAATTAGTCAGTAAGGCAATCACTCCGTAAATCTATCAATGAAGCAACAAAATAATACATTAGTAAAGAAATCACTTTGGAAATCAATAAATCAATCACAAAAGTAACGAGCCACTAAATCAATCACTCTGTCAGTGAATGATTCAGTCAATTACTCACTTTTAATTAGCCAATCAATAAACTATTCAATCAGTAAATCAATAAAATAGTCACTAAATCAGTCATCAATTCAGCCATGTGTCAGCACATAAATGAGCACAGTTTATCAGCTGGTACTAAATAGTTCAATCAGTCAACCAAATCGAAAACATAGTCACTGAATCAATCATCAATTTAATAATTTTATCAATAACTTAATTAAATTAATCAGATATTTACTAATCACTCTTCTAGTAAATCAAGTAATCAAACAATCACAGAGTCACTAGACCATTTAATCACTAATTCAGTGTTTCCCTGCCACGGGTAGAAATCAGATGATTTTATTTCAGAGATAACTGGGGTTGTTGATCTGCACACATAATGTAATTTTTGTTTAAGTGGCTGAGGCAAGTTTCCTGCATATAGGTCTACTTCTCTTTCCATTGCTCTAGGAAACGAATCAGGAGATTTTATATCTAGGATATTAGGTTTGATCTCTTGCAGACTTTACGAAATGTTTGTGTTGGACAATGCAGCTCAAATATGTTTTCCCTGTCTTTTTTTTTTATTGGGTTATTTTACGACGCTGTATCAACATCTAGGTTATTTAGCGTCTGAATGATATGAAGGTGATAATGCTGGTGAAATGAGTCCGGGGTCCAGCACCGAAAGTTACCCAGCATTTGCTCGTATTGGGTTGAGGGAAAACCCCGGAAAAAACCTCAACCAGGTAACTTGCCCCGACCGGGATTCGAACCCGGGCCACCTGGTTTCGCAACCAGACGCGCTGACCGTTACTCCACAGGTGTGGACTTTTCCCTGTCTTAGCTAAGAAATTGAAGTACTAATTATATTTCAAACATACTGTATGTAGATTTCTGGATATGATTCCCTGCGAATTCTATGATAGCAAGTCAATTAGTAAAGCAATCAATGAATCAACCACACAATAAGCCACGTATTTAGTCACTAAATCACTTAATCATCAATCCAATAATTTGCCAGTAAATAAATCACACATTTAGGTAGCGAGTAACTATATCAATCAACCAATCGATCAATCAATTCTGTCAGTAAAACATTAGTCACGTAAACAATGACACAATCAGCCAGGTATGGAATCATCCAGACAGTACAACAATGACTCTGCGTGAAAGTAAATCTATCAGTAACTTGTCAGTAATGTAATCTATGCGAGCAAATAGCTCAGTTACTAGGTAATTGGCTAAGGACTGAAAGGTTCCGGGTTCAATCCTGGGTGATGGCACACCATAACTTCGAGAACGGCCCCGGGGTCCAATCTATGTCCTGTTTTACTCAAGGGTAAAAGTCGGTTGGAAGGTGGTCCAGAGGTCATGAAAATATAGAGGTGTACCTCCACGACCCTTATGTGCATTCATGGCGTGCAAAGAGGGTAACTTTACCTAATATATTGTGCGTGCTTTTCTGTTGCCTTCTATAATAATTCCGCCAATACGAGCATGTTATCGCAGCGCCAGTAACAAGGCTCGGATTGTGATTTGCTAGGCTGCAAGAGCCCCGTTTGTGTTGACAGTGAAATTTGGTACACGTGTGCCCTATTAAAGCTTCAAAATTCCTTCAGTGCTTGGGAAGTAGATCAGTAGGACACAACGAAAGTGACGTCACTAAGCGATAAAGCCTTAGGAATTAGGACGGTCGAGATAAGCCAGGCTGTTGATGGATGCAAAGTACATCTGCGGGGAAAACATGTCGGCTCCGATAAGGAGGCTCGGCGACAAGGTACCCTTAACAGCATGCGAGATCGCGTTCGATACCCTGACGAAGTAGCCTATTCAAATAGCTACCGGCGTACGTAGCTCAGGCGGTAGGTATATTTGCCTAATGGTCCGAAGCTGTGCTAGAGCGTGGGTTCAATGTCCACTTGGGTTGATTATTTGGAAGAGGTTTTTCTATTTCCCATCTGTAAGACAAATATCAGATCATTTGCAAGGCTTGTTAAGCGTAACATTAAAACAACTACTGGGTGTTCAGTTCAAAATGTGTCATGGCTCGCTGTATGCCGTCATGTGGCTAGCCGATGAGCCTAGAGAATTCAATCTTCCTACACTTCCGCAGAGGTGTATAACCTAAGAGGCAGAGAAGTTGCCTAGCAAGTACGGCGTTCATTCTGAAGAGTACGTACCGATACGTACGGTAACGCCGGTAGTGGCAGGAATGTGAACTGTTTGGAAATACGTACTGTCGGGATATGGGGAGAGGGTTAAGACGATTACTTACGTATTTGTTGACATTAACTTCGACGGTCAACATGGACACGGAGCATTTGATTTGTGTTGTGGAATGCTACCGTACGCAACCGATGATAACAAATACCCTGCGTACGACTTGCCGGCGCAAAACACAGTTCGAAAGAGGTTATGGTAGCACACAGACCGTACAGACCGCCATCTGTTGCTACGACGTTCAAGTTATACCGTACACGTTCTCAAGTTCAGATTGAAGAACGCCTTAAATAATAGGCAACTTCTCTAACATATAAGCTGAAACTCGCTTCAAATCGGTGACCCAACAACAGTGACGTCGTGACACACTTTGAAATGAACACCCAGTATAGCTATCTCCATATCCATTGAAAATTGGACACATGTTTATATGACGATTTTTGTCCATAATACCACCTCCTAAAATATTTACTATTCCTAATGACTCACCCTGTATAAGGCATCATCTCATAAGAATCGTCCACATCTGTGGAATAACGGTCAGCGCGTCTGGCCGCGAAATCAGGTGGCCCGGGTTCGATTCCTAGTCGGGGCAAGTTACCTGGTTGAGGTTTTTTCCGGGGTTTTCCCTCAACCCAATATGAGCAAATGCTGGGTAACTTTCGATGCTGGACCCCGGACTCATTTCACCGGCATTATCACCTTCATCTCATTCAGACGCTAAATAACCTAAGATGTTGATAAAGCGTCGTAAAATAAACTACTAAAAAATCATAAGAATCCACTTTCAACGGAACGTAAAGTCCATCTTCCTCACTCCATGGAGTCAACATATGACTTCGAATATCAAGGTTTAAATAAGGATAAACCAGTCACCACATTAAAACCAAAACACGCATTTGGGTTGCGTCTTCAATACCGAGATGCACAATGGGCTACAGTGTATACTCTATACTATCAGGGGTAAGTAACAAATATATCGAGTCTTCCATATGTGTAACATATGAAAACATAGTATAGTGGGTCCTAAAGTCGATACAGAATTCTTTGGATAACAGATAGGGCAAAGTCGGCTATTTTCGTAATATCTATATATATATAATTTGAACTGGTAATGGAAATTACGGGAAAACGGCTGGACGGATTTTAATAAATGACCCCTCATTTTGAAGCTTGGAACCCAAAGTTATTCGGAAAAGTAGTCGTTTTCAGTGAAATGTCAATTTTCCTACATCATTTTCCTTTTTTCCAAAATCCATCTTTCGTCAGTTTTGAGAACTAATTAATTGCATTCACGGCCGACTTGATTGAATTTCAGAACAAAACACACACTGCAATAAACAATAGGCTATTGCACGAAGGCCATGACCTGCAGGATTGCCGACATATTTAGAGCTCAATTCAATTTGTTATTAAAAACTGATTCTGCAGTGTATAATTTTGTGAGTACAGCTGTGTATTGGATATTCAAATCTACGAAACTTGAGGTGGTTTGATGACATTATTACCATTAGAAATTAAATATTATTATAGTTAATATCATGATGCATCTATTTTTTCATTAATTGTACATAATTTTGATGCTATATTGATGACATGAAAGTGAAACGTTTTGTGGTTGTGTAAGTAAATGTAGAGAATATCTTAATTTAGATCTTCATTTCTATAATTTACTGAGTGGCTGCTATATATAACTACAAAACTTAAGTAAGATAATAATATTGTTATTAAAAATCAACATATTTTTATACTTATTAACCCAGTGGGGTTGGGTCTTTTTCATATACTTAATGACGGTGTAGTGTAGATATTGATATGCGTCATTGTCTTCAGTATTGGCTCGAGAGAGCGCAAAAATTGCAGTTCCTAAGGAAAGATCAAAAGGTATTACTTACTGATAAAATAAGAGGCCCAGAAAATTTTGTAGTCTCCAGATGATTTCAGCAGGATCTCTTAGTAGGATAAAATGATTCAAGTTCTACATGCAGCAGCTATACGAAAATGCTATTGTTCGAAAGCTTAGCAAACCTGACATTCTTTTTAACTTTTGCCTACAATCCACAATGACCTGAAATAGCTACTGCTATTGTCTTGACATTGATACTTGCGTTTTGCCGTTGAAACTCAAAAACTGAAGTTGGATAGGTTCAAGAAAAAGTATTTGGCCTAAAAAAAATCCATTCAGAGGGAGTATGTTTCATTATTATGGAGACAAATAACACAAGTATTCTTCATTGAAAATAAATGTGAAAAAGTTTTATTTGAACGTCTAACGAATTTAGTTTGCTGCAGTATTTGCTGCACAAGCCACTAGTTTCTTTTTAAATTTATCACGAAATTATATTAGTGACAAATGTAATTCTGATGGTAAAAACGGTAGAAGATGTACTAAAACATACATTTTGTTTACTGCGCTCTTGCAGTGATTTGAGCGAATTTTTTGGAAATTACTTGAAAAGTTGTGAGATCTATAGATTTGAATTTACGAGTGAATACACCATCTGATTTCCTTTGTTAAAAGAAATGTTTTATGCTGTGTTTTGTGGTCCAAATTGTTTTCAATGGTAAGTACTGACAGTGATTTTTCTTGATGAAAAATATATGTTTATCCACGCACTGATTATGTAACAGAGCCTTATCTTGGGAAGTTATTATCTTAGCGTTTTTCTCATTCTACGAGGCCAATTTTTTTCTTTAATTTTTTTTTTATATACTATAACAACACTCTGGTGGAAGAAATATCGAATGCATGAAATGTAAAATATTTATGTGTGTATTCAGAAGATCTCTGATATATGCATGTCGTGCATGTTGCAGGTGGCAGATAATCACAGGGTTAAATGTGGAAAGAAATACAATACAAATGATATGAAAGAGGCAATTGATTGTGTTTTAAACAAAGGAAAACTGCCGCAGAGAAAGCTCGTCTTTTTCTTGGCAAGTTCGACAAGAGCCAGAAAGGAACCAAAGAGACTGACATTTTCAGCCTCCCAAGTGAGTTAAAAGAGGTAGATAACGAAACAGTAACATTTTTAGGAGCCAAACAAAGATCTGTGCTTAAAGAAGAGTCGAATGATAACCATAATGATTTGTTGCGGATCTTGGTCAGGAAATTTCGAGAACGGCAAGCATGGTGAAAGAACCGAAGAACTTTAATTGTTTGGATTGTAGATATAAATCTCACTGAGAATTTTAAATTTGACTGAATATGATGAAAGAGTAATGGAACGGAGAAAAATTCTCTCCGGCGCCGGGATTTGAACCCGGGTAGCTGTACGTGCTGATGCTTTATCCACTAAGCCACACCGGATACAACCCCGGCGCTGGATAGAATCGTCTCAGATTAAGCTCCAACTCAGATTAAGGCCGCCCTCTGCACTACGTCATAGGACTTCGGTCCTACGTTCATAGACATCTATGACGTAGTGCAGAGGGCGGCCACTAGAGGGAACCCAAGAGTTGGAGCTTAATCTGAGACGATTCTATCCAGCGCCGGGGTTGTATCCGGTGTGGCTTAGTGGATAAAGCATCAGCACGTACAGCTGAAAACCCGGGTTCAAATCCCGGCGCCGGAGAGAATTTTTCTCCGTTCCATTACTCTTTCATCGTATGATGACGCAGAATATCTGCATGGAAATATCATATGTACTTCGGTACATTAAAATAATATATATTGACTGAATATGCCTAATTATTTTAAATTTAAGGACTATCACGAAGATACCCTTGTACTATCACGAAATTATACCAGCCCTTCTAGAGTGCTAATTATTTTAGTATATTTGTAAAGTATTGCTTATTTGTAACTATTGTATAATTTTGAGATATGCCTGAAAATATTAATGTGTAACTTTCTGAACCCTAATAATGTACATACATTAAAAACACTAGTTTTTTTTATTCGAACCTTATTCTTGCACCAAAACCTTTGTATTACGAAATTAGCCGAGTCTGATCTACATTCTGGCATTTACAGTTATGAAGAACACCATTGTCCAAGTCAGGAAACGAACCTGATGTATTCCAATCCGTATACACTTTAAACAGCACAGTATCAACACTCATTCATTTCAAAAAATTATTCATTTGTTTTTACCTGTATTATTATAATAATTGAAATTTCACATTGGGGCAAATCTTGTTACGCCACGTTAACACAGTCAGTGTCAACTGTATGGGGTTTATAGGACATGAAATCGTGATAATACTAAAACTGTTACAAGTAAATCGCTGTTAATATAATTTTATATGCAATATTAATTAAAATCAAATATTAACACCAGTCTTGTTACGTGGCGTTAACAAAATATAAATGCTAACTATATTATGTGGTTAGTAGGATATGAGGTAACTCCACTATGCACTCCATTTATTGCAATATTAATTAAAATTATTGAACTTTTTAAATCAATCTTGTTACGTGCGATTATCACAAGCTCTGATAGCTATAGGCTATTATACTGCTGCTGGAATACGAAATAGTGTTAACACTGACAAGAGAACATCGCTATTCGGTTCATTTTATAATAATAATAATAATAATAATAATAATAATAATAATAACAATAATAATAATAATAATGTATATAATGATTATTAAATTATAGTTTATTTAACGACGCTCGCAACTACAGAGGTTATATCAGCGTCAGCGGTGTTCCGGAATTTTATCCCAAAGAGTTCTTTTATATGTCAGTAAATCTACTGACATGCTACTGACATGAGTCTGTCGCGTTTAAAGACAATTAAATTCCATCGACCTCAGCCGGGATCGAACCCGCAACCTCAAGCATAGACGGCCAGCGCTATACCAACTACGCTACCGAGGGCGACTATATGTAGGTCTTTGTATGTATGTAAATATGCATGTACACTGCTATTGGTTATACACCCGGTGGCAGTGATATAATATATTTTAAATATTGTTACGTGCGATTATCACAAGCTCTGGTAGCTATAGACTATTATACTGCTGCTAGAATACGAAATAGTGTTAATACTAACAAAAGAACATCGCTATTCGGTTCATTTTATAATAATAATAATAATAATAATAATAATAATAATAATAATGTATATAAAATTATTAAATTATAGATTATTTAACGACGCTCGCAACTGCAGAGGTTATATCAGCGTCGCCGGTGTGCCGGAATTTTGTCCCACAAGAGTTGTTTTATATGCCAGTAAATCTACTGACATGCTACTGAAATAACTCTGTCGCGTTTAAACACACTTAAATTCCATCGACCTCAGCCGGGATCGAACCCGCAATCTCAAACATACAAGGCCAGCGCTATACCAACTACGCTACCGAGGGCGACTGTACTTATGTATGTATGTATGTATGTATATATGTATGTTTGTACGTAGACCTATGTATGTATGTATGTATGTATGTACCTTTTTTGAGCAGCATGTTCCATTACAAATGAGAAGTAATACTACATGCCTAGGTTTACCTTCAAGTACATAATCCATTTACATTATATATTATTATGTTGCCGTTCTAGATTATATATGGATTAGTGTAGTTCATCTACTATGTGTAACTGCCAAGATAATATTGGTACTTCTTAATCTAACTTATTTTCCTATTCCTAACCTATGAAGTACAAGAATCTATTTACATATTCTAGCATTTAAATATTTACAGTATTTACATATTTACTATCTTTTTGATGAGCCTATTTTCAGATAAATTATATCCTCTAATATTCTAGCTTATTTACAGAATATGAGTAACCTATCTTGGACACATATCACTTAATTCTGACTTTTAACCTCTTTGTCTTCCCAAATAACTTATCCTTATATACTAGCCAGCCTACTGTAGTTGTTCAAAGTCTATACTATTTGCAAACTTTATAAAATATTTTACATAATTTTTCACTAATTTTGTCTTGTCCACAGGCCACTTCCCACCACATTTATGTATTGGCAGGATTAGTGTTTCTCTTTCCTTTACTAATTTCGTACAGTCATAAATAATATGATCCACTATGTATGTATGTATGTATGTATGTATGTATGTATGTATGTATGTATGTATGTATGTATGTATGTATGTATGTATGTATGTATGTATGTATGTATGTATGTATGTATGTATGTATGTATTAACACTGATATTGGATATACACCCGGTGGCAGTGATATTATATATTTCAAATAATGTTAGATAATACGAAGATATTATTATGAGACAATTTTGAAAATACAGTGCTATCAGGATGCACGTATAAAGAAAGAAGTTACCATGTAGTCAGTGACCGTTTAAGTGAGTGTGATTACAATGAATTGCTAGAAAGGTTATCCTTTAAGCTATTTTTAAAACTGTTTGTCTTGCAGCCCCTTATTCTTTGTGACAAGCAATTCCATTGTCGCGAGGTGTAGACTGTAAAAGATGAGGAGTAACAACATGTTCTATGAAGAAGTATAGCGTATAGTGTGCACAGATGAGTGATCTGGTATTTACGTCGTGGTTAGAGTCTAGATAAGAGAAACCAGACGAAAGGTAATTTGATATTGAGGTGTGCAGAATTCGAAAGAGTAAAGACAAAGAGTGTAAAGTTCTGCGTTCTTTGAGTCGGAGCCACAAAAGACTTGCGAAGGACGGTGATATGTGATAATGTCGCAGGATGTTGCACACGTAGCTGACGCACATATTCTGAACTCGCTGTAGCTTGTCTGATATTTAAGAACTTTGGTCACTTAAGAACGTCACAATAATCGAAGTGCTGCATTATAGGGTTTGTAATAGATTAAGTTTTAGTTGCTGGGGTAAGAAGTTTCTTGAGTGAGTCAAACAGTGAATGGAGGAACAATTTTTTTCTTTAACTTGAAAATTCCCATTTAAATTAATATCGAAGAAGAAACTATGATTTTGTACGACACATGAATGAGGAATTAATGAATAAGGGATTATTGCGTGAGAGATAAGGGATAACATGCATTAGTAATTGTAATTTAAAGTTATGTTCAGTCTTGTTCTGTGGTTTTGACACAAAACATGTTAACTACATGTAGTTGCTAGGATACGAAATCGTGATAATAATAAAATTGACAAAAGACAGTCTGAATTCAGTTTCTTTCATGTGCCTTGTTAATTGTAAATGACTATTCCGTTTATATGACATCATTCCATTTTCGATCAATGAAGTGTAATGAAATTTTGAATTCCAACCAATCACAGCCACACTTTGCGATAATTTTTGCAGCTAGATTTATCGCTATCAATTTATCGCATGATCGTTCTTTTGTTTAGTCGTTGTCGCCAACTGTTTCCTCGTAAATTAATAATCATGAATACATTAAGATGCAACTACATGGTTAAACTTTTCTTTCAACTTTAAAGCAATGAATGCAAGATTGATATTTAATATTAATTAATATATTTACGCAGTGAAGACCACGTTCAAAACGGCGCACCATGTAGACACAAAATCCTCATGCATCTTAATTGAACGTACCTTTTAAACTTGATTCTTTCAATATTCTTCCCAGATTGCACGAATACGCGATTGCATTAATGAACTGCGTAGACGCAGCTTTAGTTCCGTTACACACTACAGCGGGAATGCGTTTGTCGAGCTATAAAAAATGCTTTCGTCTAGCACTGATTGTAACGATCGAAATAAGGCACAGCTGACATTGGTTCTGCTCCCACATGTAACTTAACCTATAATTGTAGTCTATAAAATTTGTATTTTGTGAATGAAATGAAACAATTAATATAAAGTCAGATGTTCAAATTTATGTAACATCACCGCGTATCAAACCCAAAGACCTTGCATAGTAATAATGTCTTTGATCAAACTGCCTTCCATATGGCGTAATAAAATTCGTGTTTTAATCAGGCCTATCTATACAGAGATGGCTTCACTGTGTAGCAACATGTCTCGCTGTGAATACATAAGCATTGGTATATAGCTGTCCCCACTGTTACTGTTAAATTAAATTATGATTTCAGCAGATAATGAAAATGTATTTATGTTATAATAATAAGAGAAAAGTGCAGTACATGTAATTAACATTGTTAAACCTGTATTTCGCTTTTCGCAATTGGCATTACTGAATAATAATAATATCGAATTTCTTTATTGCAGTAATCGATATTCATCTACTAGTATTTCAACTTCACAATGTCTGAATAGGTTAAGTATTCGTTAATATACAATTGAAGAGTCCAATGCAAGAATGGTGGATGTCATTTGGAATACATTTTTCAGGAGAAGCAATTGAAAGTTTGAAATGCTTAGCGCTCAAAGCTTAACTGTGATTTTCCGATCATTACTGGACAATGACTATCAGTGTTAATGCCATATAACTCTGTATGCACATGCTATATGTCTTAAGCTATGCATTGACAGTCTTGGTTCATTTTCGACAAGAAAGTGACATCCATCATTCTTGCAGTGGGCTCTTCAATTATTAACATTTTGTGATCGAATTTTAGGAGTATATTATTTACATTTTTATTTTATTCACGAAATAGTCCTAATAAATCTCAGATCTCTCGTGACATTACTACAGATGATTATTACAATCTATGATAAATATGTGGTTGCTAAGATACGAAGTTGGAATACTAACACTGACAGAGGAAAATCGCTGTTAGGTTAATTTTATTGAGCACTAACCATACCCGTGCGCTCCGCTGCACCCGTTAGAAATAAATATAAAGTAATTACATAATTAAAATAGGGCATTTGATCCAGGGAACATTCGTGTTTGATAGAAGGATAAATCGTTTAATATGTTACTTAATTTAATTGTATTTAAAATATTAAAATGCGATCATTTTGATCCAGAGACCACTCATTTGGTGCAATGACAATTCCTTTAACATGTTCCTTAATTGTTTTTACCAATTATTTTTGGAAAAGCGAAAATTAACAGAAAAATTTTGGCTACAGATTTATTATTATGTTTATATTATATTATGAAAAAGTGTGTTGATAACGGATGTACTCGAATTAGAAAGTTTTTAATTTGTTGTGGGAGCTCTTGAATCTCAGGAGGAACAACTTTTACAACAGCGCAACATAATCTGCTTGGCTCATTACCCAATTTTTTTGCATTGCATTTATTGCATATGTATTTTATGTATTTTAACACGATTCAATTGAGCATAGTTAAAATTTGAATTATAAAATAATGCATTGCTAAGCTAACGTACTATTACTGCATACTAAATCAATACACTCTCGTTGTTCGTTAATTCTCTGAGATAAAAATGAATATGTTCATAAACATTATTATAAGAAATACAGGAAATGAATATACAGAATAACCTATCAAGTTTTCTGTGCATAAGAATCTATTTTAATCTTACCTGTCCTCGATTCACTCACAAGTTACTGTAATAACATTATAGCATTATGTCCATCCAGAGAAACTACACTTTCCAATGATGAAATAATAATTATTTATACAAATCGGTTAATTTAGCTTCATACAAACACAGAAACATTGTCTGTAGGCTATGTTTCATAGCTTTCGATTGTTGTGTCCAAGGCCCCTTATAGACGAAGTCATTTGTTTTTTATTTTAATATGCCGCCTTAGATGGCAGTTATTTTAATTTTAAAACTCATTTATCTCATTAAATATCAGTCCTATCACAATTTTGTAAAGAATAAAACTTATCGGAAATCATTTTTAAAGAAACTTTTGTTATGTAATATTTTTCACGAAAATCAATAATAAGGGAGATATTTCGATTTATTTAATTCAAGCCCCCTTATAACTCCCCTTTTAAATAAAGTATTTTAAATGTCATATAGCCTAAAATCTAAGTTGCAACGAACTTAACTTATATTCCAATTTTCAAATAAATCGGTTCAGCCATTGTCGCGTGAAAAGGTAACAGACAGACAGACAGACATACAAACAAAAATTTCAAAAAAGCGATTTTCGGTTTCAGGGTGGTTAATTATATATGTTAGGACCAATTATTTTTGGAAAATCGAAAATTACCAGAAAAATTTCGGCTACAGATTTATTATTAGTATAGATTATCAAGAATAACTGCAGCTTAATTTAATTGCAGTGTGTATATACGATAAAATCAGGCCTATTCATAGTATACTAAAGTTGCTCCTGATCTATATTCATGTACAGCAGCGATGAACAAGTAGCCATGACATATAGGCCTAGGTTCAAAGACAATTTATTACAGTTGAAGTTTATTACCTGGTGGAACTGAACTCTATTTCAGTAATACACTCGTATGTATATTTATTTGATGTCAGACAAGCTAAGAACCAAAAAAATGTTTGAAATATTGACTGGACATTAGGTGCCTCGTTTATGTAGTGTGGCTGAGCTCAGATACTCCGCGTAAAACACGACCGGAGGGACGCTCTTGTTTCATTATGTAAGGAAATATATTCCAAGTCATTCCATCGTATTGATTTCACAATTATATATGGCAAAAAAAGGATACGTATGACATAAAAAGCACGGTGAAATATCTCACCAATGCATGACTGAAGCTATTAGTGTTATGATACGGCCGTATTTAACGACATCCTATCAGTCCATCAGCGTAACAAAAACAAAGAATAACACAGTACTTGAAGTCGTTAACGGTAACAGAGTGCTATAGCTGCAGAATTTTTTTGACGTAAATACGTTTATATAGAATTGCCACTAGAAACGTCTGGATAAAAGAACAAGAGAACGGAATAAGGGGACGAAAAGTATAAGTTTTATGTGTATCATTCCAGGTATCGTTGTTTTCCACGTCGTTCATCTTACTCCATTTTGTGTGAGTCGTGATTTTCCACGCGGTCCGTCTCGCTTCATTCTTCACCTACTGTAATTATTGAATAACTTTATTGGATCCTGCCGGCTGCCCTATTAATGTTCTGTCGTCCTTCGCCCCCCCCCCAACACGTGAACATTACAGGGCGAGCTGGGAGTGGGGAGTTTCCAGATGCTAGTAGTAGTAGGTCATTTTACGACGCTTTATCAACATCTTAGGTTATTTAGCGTCTGAATGAGATGATAATGCCGGTGAAATGAGTGCGGGGTCCAGCATCGAAAGTTACCCAGAATTTGCTCATATTGGTTGAGGGAAAACCCCGGAAAAACCTCAACCAGGTAACTTTCCCCGACCGGGAATCGAACCCGGCTGTCAGACGCGTTAACCGTTACTCCACAGGTGTGGACTCCAGACGCTATGTCCACGGATATTTCGTCCACCGTTTCCTACATCCCTTTGATATTCTGTCCACTATACTCGAAGAATCTACGTAAAGATTACTGTGCATATTACTGTGGAATCCCGGCCACCAAGTCACTCAATTGAGTGCGCTCCTTGTATAATGGCAGTTGATTTAATATAAAATGTCAGCATACATGCCCAACTTGGAGTCAGGCTACAAAGGGATAAACACTGGATGAGAGGGCTTCGATCCGCTACTGTGGATTGAACTTCGGTGTAGCTCAATGGTGAGAGCGCTTGGTACATAAAACAAAGGACCCGGGCTCGATCCCCGGCGCCGGAGCGAATTTTTCTCCTCTAACATTAATTTTATTTTAACTTCTATTAATAAAATTACATACAGGGCCTATATCATGTTACAATATATTGCTGAAAAATGCGAAAAACCTTAAATCTCAAACTGACTTCATTATTTTTGGAGTTTGATATCATTTTCGATAATGAATAACATTTTTCCGAAACTGAGGTTAGGTTGTCCGAAATAAAGTTTTTTTTTTTATTTTAATATATGAATTAACCATTTTCAAAATCGAGGACAGCTTTTCCAAAATTGAGATTAGCTTTTCGTGGTTGAAAATGTATAGATCACCGAGGATTATATAAGATATCAAGTGTCATAGATTACCAACACGCATGAGAATAATTTTAATATGCAATCAAAACGAGGACGACAAGAGAACCCTAGATACTCCGAGAAAACCTGCCTTGAACTCTTTCTGTTCATTACACATCTCAAAGGAGGAGTTCTGCTCCAATCGAAGTCCTGTCGTGCAAGCCGTCGACTGGAGTGTCGTCCGGGCGGTCATTCAGATGGGATGCTCGGCAGGGGACGAGTATGCTATACTGCAGTGCGGCATCTTGAGGCGCCCGATCAGGACAAAGACACCCTGTCATGCCGTCCGACCATAGTTAACACTACGGCTGTATGTAAGCTCTACGCACGTTGTCATGGCAACCCGTAGTAGTGTAACTTTCCCAGAAATAGCTCCCACTACCGATGCGATACAAGCTACGAGCGTTGCCATGGCAACGTAATGAAAATTTCAAGTCTGCAAGGGCGTTCATCTATCCGTCCTGTCTTGTTGTTCTTTTATTTATGCCTTATATTTTGAAATAGAGTCTGACCTGATGTGTGCAGATATATATTATACATACAATACTAAGTGTACTTTTAATCACACTTTCAACAGATTACTTAACGACGTCACATAACTGTGCAGTGAACTAGCATAGGGTAGTAGTAACAGTAGTAGTAGCAATAGCCACACAGTATTAGCAGTGGTAGTGATAGTAGTATTAATAAAGTAATAGCGTCACCACTGTGGTTCAATGTTAGCACACTATTCTTCCATACAGGCGGCCTCGGGTTCGATTACCAGCCTGATCATAATGAAATATGTAGTGGAAAAGCAAAGTTTGCAGAAAATTTTTTCGCGACACTCTCGTTTGCCACTTTTTAATTCCATCTAAAACTGTCCATTTCCCACCCGTTTTATCTATCATCTGTAATAATTAAAAAAAAATCACAGGGGATTTGAGGAAATACATGTGATTGTATGTAACGTCTATACAGGAATTAGGATAAATAAATACAATTTGATGTAAGATTTAAGTATGTCCAATGAACGGAATGAAATAAGTCATCAACAGGCTTCGAGACTTCGGATCCGATACAATAAGTTTACTGTACTTGCACTATAGGTTGTTGACTCGCTGCAGGTAGTGAAAGGTAGAGATGTGTTGAGGTAACAACGTTGCTATTTAGAATAGAGTACGGTAGTATGGGGAAACGCACACATATGTACATTCTGAAAGTAAATATACATTACACAATGACAATGTCAAAAGAATGTGAAAAGCATTTATTCGCCTGTCTTTTATAAGCATTTGTGTTTAATTATACACAGTGTTAATGGTGGAAATAAACATGTAGAAATTTTAATTTCTTCATTTATTCTATTGGTTGTCTTTAGGAAGTGCAGTTACAGTACCGAATTGCAATGTACTACAAGATACATTTTCAGTGTCTCAAACGTAAATCTTTTTCAGTTGTCTGCCAAACACAGTTGTACTGTCAAAAGATGCACTCTACGTCGCATGACTTTATAGGATCAAAACGAAAAAAACCTAACATCATTGCAGTCTCTATGAGACATTCCTTTATTCTCGGGTGACTGTACATCCACTAATTTGCTGTTTATATTACACAATGCTCCATATCCGTTATTTCTACATAAAATTGATTTCCACTCCTGTTTTACACGTTCAGTAACCGGTGTACTTGGTGTCTCATTAATTCTCTGTGTCATTTCTTCAATTAATTTGAGGGCTTCCGGCATCTCTTACTCTGACTTTTCTAACCGTGTAATAGTTTCAGACACAGTTTGAAAATAGGTTTGTGTGAAAATCAAATTATTCGTCAGAACCTTCAAATCCAGAGCGTTTTCCTTTGCGTATTTGTTGGCATTCATTCTACAGTACCCCCACCCACTATACGCTTTACCACTATACTCAGTACGCCGTTATGCGGATTTCCCACTGAACTGCTCTATTGGGTCCGAAGTCTCGAAGCCTAGTCATCAACCAGCTATTCCTCCGATGATGATGATGATGATGATGATGATAATAATACGCCATAAGGAAAGTCCATAAAAACAGAGAGGATTTGAAATTCATCCCGTATTTCGGACTAGGCTTAAGTCTCGTCCAAAAACACTGGATTCGTCCGCTAAAGACTTATTTTGTGTACTTGATACATAAATAGCTGTTAAGAAATTATTCCCCCCCCCCTTTTTGACGCAGAAATGAATATGTTTCGCAGAAACAGCCAATTTTCGCGAAAATTCGCGACAAATTTATCGTCATAAATGAGTCTCATTTTATTATAAAATCGTCATATTCTTCTTCGTCGCTTCTTCATGCGTCTATCTGTTACGTTTCGCCTTTATCTAAAAAAAAAAAAAAAAAAAGGCCCTGTGTATATTTATGTGGATTCATCCCTGATTCGGCGTTCGGAAAGGCAGCCAAATAAATAAACAAATTCAATTTGTTAATTACAAACAAATATTAACTGAAACTGAATTAGCACAGTCAAATGTAACCAACATCAAATAACACGAGATATAAATGTAAATAAACGTTTCAATTAAGCCGCAATGTATACAATACTCCAGGCTCTGTGTCGGCACTGCATTGAAGTCAAGATTCTGGGTTCGAATACCGTGTACGTTGTCTTGTATTACGTGGCAATTCATGTGACTGTCTACGCGCTGTGAAGTTCAGTCAAGATACGCACCCAGGAGTGGCAGAGCAGGTGCAACCCAGCTGCCTACTTAGCAGCATGCGACGCGACACTGATTTATAACTCGCAGCGTTGGCATGGTAACCGCAGCACGCGTTGCCTCTGTCCAGAGGCGTCATACTTGTCTTGTGGCACACTGTTGTTTGAATGCTGTGCAGTCTGGCCCAAGACTGGATCCAGTGTTGTCAGATATTTAAAAAATATTTCCGGAGGTTATAATGAAAAAAATCCGGAGATTTGTCCACAATTTCCGGAGGCACTTTCGAAAATCACATAAAATGTTATTTTGACCTTCTATTACAAAACATGAACCTATAATAAAAAGATTTCTACTTTAATTTTTTAATCACCAATTTGATTAGTAGTTACCACCTTCTTCTCCTCATAGATGTTTCTCCAGACCAGATATGTTCATTTTTACGTGTTACATATTTTATATTTAGGGAAACTTTAATAGTCAAGTTATAAAATATTAACAAAACTTTAACTATATAATGTTCATCTATCAGTTTTAATATATGCCAGAGATTGATTTTTCTAAAAAAGTAAATAATTTCCTACATTAAAAAATCCGGAGATTACAACATTATTTCCTATTTTTCCGGGAAGTTAAAAAATTGCGAAGATCTCCGGAAATTTCCGGAGACCTGGCAACACTGACTGGATCACTAAGGCTGCATTCACAACCACAGTATAGAGAACATACAGTAAAGACACCCAAGCCATTTCGTGGGAACAAATTCTGAGTGCGCATGTCACGAAACCGGGTGTATTATCTGGAACCTCCACCAGATGGATCTCCATCTACGACAGGGCTGACATAATTTAATATTAACTGAAAACATTCATTACTCATCTTTTAACAATTTTAAAGATATGAGGTAAAGGAATGGCAATATAACCATAATAATAATTACTTCCGTATCCAATCATCATGAAAATATTCACTAATTGACGCTAACGTTCAAGTCACTGTTTGAGGGTTATGTTGGTAAGATTGATCCAAGTACAACATAATACATCACGGCGTCCGTTGCGGTGAAGCGCGAACAGATCACTTATCTGTGGCACGCTAAATATACTTCTTCATAGAACATCTTGTTATTCCTCATCTTTTACAATATCCACCTCGCGTCAATGGAATTCCTTGTCACAAAGTATTAGGGGCTGCAAGACAACAAACACCTTTAAGAACAGCTTAAAAGATAACCTTATTAGCATTTCACTCCAATCATACTGATTTAAAATATTACTGACTACACTGTTGCTTTTTTTCTTTAGACATCATCCTGATTGTGCTGCATTTTCAAAATTTTCTCATAATAATCTCTTTCTATTATCTAATATCATTTGAAATATATTAACATTCTATGTATTTTAGTTTAATTCTGCTACACAGTTTATTTCAGTGTTTAATTAATAGTTCGTAGTATTTTGTTGTTTAATTCGTAAATAACTCTTGTATACATGTAACTCTCATCTAAATCAAATTGTTGAATTCTTTGTAAGTTCATGCATATGTATATACACTTTTTGCTGGTTGAGTGGAAGAGAAGGCCTTACGGCCTTAACTCTGCCAGCTAAAATAAATCATTATTATTATTATTATTATTATTATTATTATTATTATTATTATAACATGAACGTCAACAATGGATATAAGTATTTTGACTTCCTAGCACATAATATTAATAATAGATAATATACATACAAGATTATTCGTATTACTGACCAATAAAATAAATAAATAAATATTTTACCAATATTTTGATAGTGGTTTGATACTAGCGACATAGTTGGATTCATTGAGAACTAGACCTTACTGAGCTTGAATTTAGTACGACAAGAATTGTCTCTACTGATTCTTCTTATACTGTGTCACAACGGAAATAAAATCCATGACAAGGCAGCCCATGGAGGACCAAGGCCGACCAGCCGACTGATGGGCTCCTCTCCATGCCTCAGCAGAGGTGAACTATCATCTGACTAGTACGAGGGTAATGTGTTCTCAGCATGATGATCCTCCCAGCAGTTATAGGTAATGAAGGGATTAGGAAAATTTTCTGTCTCAAATGGAGAATTTTCCATCTAATCAAATTGTTGCTTCATTCGCTCCCTTTCTCATAGCATCGAGAGTTGCACGTGTATTGGTCATTCATTAGCCAGCAGGTTATGTATGAAATGCAAAATTGCTTGTAGAGGATCAAATATTTCTTCCAATTCAATACTTCACAAGGGAACTTGTAGACGATTACACCGTTCTGCATGGATTTTGTTGTTCCGAAATAAATCAGCGTTTCTGAATGACAATTTCACATTGATTGCAAAAATGAAATACGTTTTAGCGTACCACGTCAGAATTTTTTACAACTCAAAATTTTATGTTTTCAATATTTTTCGTAATATAGTAATATTACAGCGTGCTTGTCGTTTGTTAGAAAGGCACGACAGCTTATAATTTAAACTTTATTACTTAAAATGTTAAATAATATATTTCATTATGTTTCTTTTTGATATTTAACTTATTAAATTTACTAACTACAGGGACATCATTTTATTTTTACTAACATTTTTAATATTAACCTGTCTATACCTTTAGAGAACCGGAAACACCGCTTGCTCCCCCCTCCAAGACTGGAGTTCGATGATACTGGCGTAAAACACAAATCACTCTACTAGGTATAGGATGGAAGAAAAGTAGTTCATCCATTTACGTAAACTAGGAAATATCGCGATTTTGAGTTTGATAATTTTCATTAGGTTTTTCTTTAATCAAAGTACAGTACTGTATTAAGAATAAGTGTTTTTACTCACTAAGTGAGTTATCCATGCGAACGTATTCATTATGCATGTATACTGTCTACAGCACATTAGCGTACAATATAGAGAAAGACGTTAAATTGAAAAATAATCATAATATGAATATTTAAACATAATTTTGAAAATGGTGGCCGTTCATTTCGATACAGGCTTCAGTTCTTTTGTGCATATTATCGCACTATAGACTATTGCATCTAATTCCAATTGCCAGTTTCGTCCTTCGTACTAGTAACTCATGTTGAAATAATTCTGTACCTACTCTACGTACTGTGAATTCAATCTTCACTTCTGCCCGACTCGAAAATATAAAATTACTCAGACATGCTATCTACTGTCCGTCCAAGTGGTTATGCCGCAGGATTGTAGAAAGGGAGGAAATCACGTGACAGTTAATTACTTAACGAGGCCCTTTTATTTAAGTTAAATTAAACAGCTGTATAATATTACGTAAACGTCCAATTCCTAAGAGAAATTAATGTTTTCAGAAAAGAGCTAAGACAGCCCAGCTTTTACAGAGGGGCGAGCAGAAGCAGGTGGGGGAAATCGGGATGCGACGTAGGCAAACGGACAGTACCTGTGCGAAAATATGATTCAATATTGAAAGCTCTTTCGTCACTGGAAAACGCGAACATATTTCTGGAATGTACTATACTCAGTAACTCAGTACTGCTTACTACCTGCGGTCTTGGTTCTGTGTGGAGTTGGAACTTCCTTAGTAGAAGGGGTGGGAGTGAAGTACATTAAAAAACTCAGGTACAATAAAAAGTGAAGTAAAAATAAAAAGATGTCCCTGTATATCTTCACTTGGGGGATGTACAAAATTGTTTCCTCCCCCTTAAAATGAACCGAGGTTAAGACATCCGTTATTTATTCTTGGAGATTTTTATCTGTCTGCACCCAACCTTATCTATAAACAGGAAGTTGAAATGTTTAATGTCTCAGGTCATAAAAAATTATGAAGGAAATATTTACTCTTAGAGATTGCTATTAAAACTAACAATGAATTAGAGAAATGACATAGGGTCCCTATATATATATATATATATATATATATATATATATATATATATATATATACACATATTTATTTATTTACGGAAGTGTAATCCAGCTTATGAGGCTACAGATTTCCTTACTGAGATAATAAACCTATCCCCTTTTAAAAGTTGTTTTAAATTAGAGGTTCAATTTTGTGTTGTTGGTTGTCGTGTAAAAGTGAAGTGTGTGAGTTCTCATTTTTCTCGACAGAACAACATAATAGTGTTGATTCACAGAAATGTCGAAACGTGGTTGTGTAAATGATCCGAATTTGTTTTGCTATATATGTGGGTCATATTCGTTAGTAAAACAGAGAGAGAATATAACATTTTTGTAAGCAATACTTATTTTCAATATTTTGGCATTACGTTAGGAGATAAGGACAAATTTTGGTGCCCTCAAAAAGTGTGTCGTAGTTGTGTTGAAGAGTTGAGGAGTTGGAAAAATGGAAAAGGAAGTCAGTGCCCTTTGGTATCCCTATGATTTGGAGGGAGGGAACCTACATGATGGCGAACTTTTACTGGATGTTAAAAAGGGACTGCTCTGAACAACATGCAAGGAGGTCAAAGAGCAGAAAATTTGAAGTGCAATATTGAGGTAAGATTATGAATGTGCTTATAATTATTAATTAATATTAATTAATGATTAATTAGTGGCAAATAGCAAATTGTGGCCTACTTTTTCTCCCAAAATTCTTTTGAAAATAATTTTTATGACGTGTAATTTCATTTCTAGTTATTCATGAATTGTCTGAAAACCTGATGTGATGGGGAAAATGGAGATTATTTTCGAATTCAGCACAGAAAATCTGTTTAGAATCGCCTATCAGATTGAAAACAACACAAAATAAGTTTTGAAATGCAGAACTTGTTATCAAAGACACTGATGAAATATTAAGTTACTAGCCGCAACCGTGCGCTCCGCTGCACCTGTTAGAAATAAATATAAAGTAATTACATAATTAAAATAGGACGTATGGTCCAGGGAACAACTTTTACAACAGCGCAAGATAATCTGCTTCGCTCATTACCCAATTTTTTTTTGCATTGCATTTATTGCATATATATTTTATGTATTTTAACACGATTCAATTGAGCATAGTTAAAATTTGAATTATAAAATAATGGATTGCTAAGCTAACGTACTATTACTGCATACTAAATCAATACACTCTCATTGTTCGTTAATTCTCTGAGATTGAAATGAGTGTACATAAATATTATTTTAAGAAATACAGAAAACGAATGTACAAAATAGCCTATCAAATTTTCTGTGCATAAGAAGGTACTTTAATCTTACCTGTCCTCGATTTACTCAGACGTTACTGTAATAACATTATAGCATTACGTCCATCTAGAGAAACTACACTTTCCAATGGTGAAATAATAATTAATTATACAAATCGGTTAATTTAGCTTCTGATATTACTTCATACAAACAAAGAAACATTCTCTGTAGGCTAAGTTTAATAGCTTTCGATTGTTGTTGTCCAACGCCCCTTATAGACGAAGTCATTTGTTAATTCATTGCACCGTCTTAGATGGCGTTATTTTAATTTTAAAACTCATTTATCTCATTAAATATCAGTCCTATCAAAATTTTGTGAAGAATAAAACTTATCGGAAATCATTTTTAAAGAAACTTTTGTTATGTAACATTTTTCACAAAAATCAATAATAAGCGAGATATTTCGATTTATTTAATTCAGGCCCCCTTATAACCCCCCTTTTGAATAAAGTATTTTGAATGCCATATAGCCTAAAATCTAAGTTACAACGAACTTAATTTATATTCCAATTTTCATATAAATCGGTTCAGCCATTATCGCGTGAAAAGGTAACAAACATACAGACAGACATACAAACAAAAATTTCAAAAATGCGATTTTCGGTTTCAGGGTGGTTAATTATATATGTTAGGACCAATTATTTTTGGAAAATCGAAAATTACCAGAAAAATTTCGGCTACAGATTTATTATTAGTATAGATTTAATTAAATAAATAACGACTTCACTGTGACAACATTTTAAATCATGTGTTATTCTACCTGACTGACTAGTTTCGATGTTATTTGCTTCGTCTTCTGAATCCTAGTGAGTTCTAGCGTTATCTCCTGGTTTAATGTTATGGTGGGGTGTGTTCATGATTGTATCGAAAAGGGTGTGTGTTCTGAAATTCAACTGAGTGTTGAGGATGTGTTGTGGGTGTGCTTTCGTGTGTTTATAAATTTCGTATTGTTCTAGCGCAGCTCTGGGCATAAAGGGGAAGGAAAATGGAGAGGAGATACCCCCGCCCATGTCCTTTCCGCTTCACGGCTTTAGCCACCGGAGTGGCTCAGTCGGTTAAGGCGCTAGGGTGCGGGTTCGATCCCCTTTTTGGCTGATTATCTGGTTGGGGTTTTTCCGAGGTTTTCCCCAACCGTAAAGTGAATACCAGGTAATCTATGGCGAATGCTCGGCCTCATCTCGCCAAATACCATCTCGCTATCATCAATCTCATCGACGCTAAATAACCTAGTAGTTGATACAGCGTCGTTAAATAACCAACTAAAAAATTCACGGCTTTAGAAACGAACACATAGTAAAGCAATGTGCATCAGTGGTGGATCTTAGGCGACCAGCGAGAGCCGAAATCTGTTATGCATGCCTTATACAGGGACATCACTTTATTTTTACCAACATTTTTAACATTAACCTGGCTATACTCGGAAACACTGTTGCCCCCTTCCATTACAGGAGTTTGATGTTACTAGTAAAATATGTAAACAAATCATTTTACTAGGTATAGGAGGAGAGAAAAGTAGTGTATCCATTTATGTTGTAGGGAAATACGATATTAAGATTTTCAGTTTGATCATCACTTTTATGAAATTTATCAAAATACAGTAGAGTAGTAACCTTTTTTTTTTTTTTTTCAAGAACTCAACTTTTCAGGCGGCTATGTTCGTTATGTAATGTCTACTTTATTTAGCATATTAATAATTGATGTTAACATATAATATAGAGAGTGCATTTAAATTGAGGGGGTCATAAGTAAAGGGCTGTAAGCGTACTTAAGTTACTTTTGAGAAAATGGGGTTTAAATATTTAAGCTTTCGTAAAATCGGTGAAATTTTTATTTAAATTTTAATGTGTGATGCGATTAAAATATCCTTTTGCCACTAAAATTTTAGATACTTTTGCTTACACTGGATGCACTTAACTTATGGTATTACAAATGTCACTAGCATTCCTTTGCTTCTAGCCACCTCAATTCAAAATAAGCTAATCTGAATTTCTAAACAAGTTGCTGAAAATGGTTGCCGTTCATTACAATGCAGGCTTCAATTCTTTACGCATATTATTAAAAACATTTTGAAGCATATTCTCTGAAATTGAATTTATCGTTTCTTGAATATAATTTTTGGTACGATATTATTAATATAGATTCTTTCTTCTATAGAAAACGCAATCATATTTATGAAACACACTATACACTGCAGTGTTTACTTCACTGCTTGAAGACTTCGAATGCAACAGCGGCCGTAAGTTTGTGTGTCTGACGGGAGCAAGGACATTAGTGAAGGGGTGAGAGTGAAGTACATTCAGAAATGCATATACAATAAAAATGCAAGTAAAAATAAAATGATGTCCCTGTACAATCCGTCACTCAGCAATGCTTGTCTTCAGGTCTACTCGTATCGGTCCGAAACATAACTGTCTCTGCCTGGGAATATGGAGTGAAGAGTTAAGGGGTAGTGTGCAGTACCTCAATTGAGCTATTTACGCCCAGGCCTGTTCTAGCGTATCGAGTTTCTGGTTTTTTAGTTGAATGTGTAGTATTTTCATATCAGTGTCTATGTTGCTGTAGTTGTGGTCGGAGTTTGTGGTGTGTTCTGTGTAGGTTGAATTGCTGTGTGTTTTGGTAATGGCTGTAATATGTTCTGTGTAACGTGTTAGAAAAGATCTACCGGTTTGTCCAATGTAGAAGTCATTGCAACTATTACATAATAATATCAGATAAATTCCTTAGAAAGAATCCAGTATAGGGCAGCTAAATTTGTTAAAGGTAAAAGAGAAGATGGAAACGATACGATAAAAGAACTTAAATGGGAAACTTTGGAAAACAGACGTAGGAAAACTAGAATAACATCATTGTATAGAGCACATCTAGGTCAGAAAGCATGGGTAGACATAACGGCTCGGTTAGAAAAGCCAACGTACTATGGTAGGAACGATCATGATTTTAAAATCAAATGTAGGAAACAGAAAACGGATGTAGGTAAATTCTCATTTTTAAATAGAACTATAAATGATTGGAACGACCTACCTGCAGCGGTCTTTGAGGGCTGTCCTTCCTTAAGGAGATTCAAGAATAATTTAAAAAGTTGTGTATAAAGTCAAAATTAAAATTAAGGTGACATTAAACATTTAATTTTTTAAGGTGACATGTATTTATCTAGCCTGACGAGTTTACTTCCTTGGTTTGAATTGTAAATTATTTAAAATAGCGTGTAAGAGGGCCTTAGACTAGAAATGTTTAGTATAAATGTAGTTCTGTTTATAAGTATGCATAAGGATGTAATTATTTGACTTATTTGAACTGTTGTATCAGTGAAGCGAGGTGAGTCAGTGAAGTTATGGTTTTACATTGCAGTGAACAGTTCCGATCAGTGAAATGTGTTACAGAGTGTCAGTGAAATGTGTGCTAAAGTGTCAGTGAAATGCGTCATAGTGCCACTACAGGGAATGAGATGAGAGTAAAGTGAAAGACTATTGAAACTTATGTAGGACCTATACATAATTATGTAGGTTGTGTTGTAAAATTAGGTATTTTATTTTATGTTTTATTATTATTGTGTTAAATTGTATTGTGTATTATTATTATATTGTGTATAAAATTGTATATGTGTTGTAAATTGTATTGTGTATTGTAGATTTTATTGTGAATTGCTTATCATTTTATTGTGTATTGTTTATATTGTATATACCACTGCCACCGGGTGCTTGCCCACTTGCAGTGTAAATAAATACATACAATAATAGTTTACATACAGGTATATACAAACCATTGTCACATTCGCTCTACCATAAACTTCATATTGATTAAGAAACAAACGCTGAGAAATATTGAAATAACTCTTTCGTTTTCAATTGTGCCTATACAGTTTTCATGTGAACGTGTAATACAAAAATGTGTTATGTAAATGGTGGCTACTTGAGAAACATTAGTTCACCTACCAATTAGTCGGTCTGGGTACCGCATTCAGTACTGCGCTAGCCTTCTGTGCTCGAGGTTGCGGGTTCGATCCCAGCCCAGGTCGATATTTAAGTATACTTAAATGCGACAGGCTCATGTCAGTAGATTTATTGGCAAGTAAGAGAACTTCTGCGGGACAAAATTCCGGCCCACCGGCGACGCTGATATATCCTTGGCAGTTGCGAGCTTCGTTAAATAAACTATAATTTTAATTTTCTCCCAGTTAGGATAAGATACGAATAATAATTATATCAATACAATAACTATAAAAATTAACAAAATCAGTAAGCTCGGCAGTTCAATGCTATCACTACAGACAAACTTCCATGTCCTAGGCAGAATTCGAACTCATGACCACGAGCATAGCTTCTAAGCATAGAATTCACAAACTTCAAATAAAACTAAAACAATTCAGTGACAAAACCGTAAAAAAGACGCAAGCAGAGGTTCGAAATGGACACTGTAATATTATAGTGCTTTCATCCCAACTGGATCACTTTCGCTGTCAGTTTGACGCAAAAAACAAGCACAAAATCGATCACGTGCTCATTTAAAATTTCACAGATCCTCCCAAACATAATTTATTCAGAAAATTTAGCATAGGTCAAAGGTGAACCACAAATATACAGTTGTCGATACTGAAACAAGCCTGTGCTATTAAAAACATAAAACGTGAGGTAATAACAGACATTTTCGGGAATTGAGCTCTAAAGTGTATATATTAGCATAGCTTTAAAACAACCCATAATAAATACATGTAGTTGCTAGGATAAAAGGTAAAGGTATGCCCGTAACATGCCATGAAGGCACTTGGGGGGCATGGAGGTAGAGCCCCATGCTTTCCATGACCTCGGCACTAGAATGAGGTGGTGTGGTCGGCACCACGCTCTGACCGCCTTTTACCCCCGGGAAAGACCCGGTACTCAATTTTATAGGAGGCTGAGTGAACCTCGGGGCCGTTCTGAAAGTTTGGTAACGAGAAAAAATCCTGTCACCACCTCGGATCGAACCCCGGACCTTCCACTCCGTACCCAGCTGCTCTACCAACTGAGCTACCCGGCCGCCAGTTGCTAGGATACATAATTATAATTGCACTATAACTGAGAAGAAGAAAAATTTATTGTTGTTAGAAATATGTATTTTTGTGCAATATTAAATTATTACAATTGAACTTCATAGTCAGTCTTTAGTACATTATGCAACGAGCCCATAATGATAGTAAGTAAGACGCGAGGATGTTTACGAAACGAGCGCAAGCGAGTTTCATAATTTTCATACGAGCGTCTTAATTACCATTACAGGCAAGATTCATACGACTTTTTATGCTCGACCATATTTCTAACTTGAAATTATTCATAAGTATTCATGTTATTCTTATGTGACTGGGGAGCGAACTGACCTTGTGTAATCTCGTAAATTGTGAGATGTGCGCAGACGCGAAAGTATTGATTTTTTCCTGGCAACGAATGTCGACGACCTTGATATATAAACTAGAGAGTAAGATAAACGTTAAACTTGATATAACCTTGAAATTGAATTCGACATTGAAAAACGAGATGACAAACTGAATTTATTTGAATATTATTTACAATTAACGCTAATTATTATAGTAACAGAACATAACCTTCTGCGACAGTATTGGATTTCCAGCCTTGCGTGACGTTTTGCTAGTTGTATTTCGATTGCATATCCGAGAATAATCGAAAACCTGAATTTTAATGAATAGGTGTACTTTAATGACATGCATTAAAGGACTGCTACCAGGTGTATAATTACTACATTTCGGCATGGTCGAGCATAAAATATTATGTGGCATTAACACAATCTATGAAAGTTGTATGTGGTTGCTAGGATACGAAATCGCGATGATGATTATGATGATGATGATAATAATAATAATAATAACAATAATAATACTTAATATTTTAGGAGAAAAATCCGCTCCGGCGCCGGGGATCGAAACGCGGGTCCTTGATTTTACGTACCAAGCGCTCTGACCACTGAGCTACGCCGAATTCAATCCACAGTCCCGGATCAAACCTGCCTCCTTCGATGTTTCCCTTTGTGGCCTGACTCCAAGTTAGGCATATATGTGTTGACGTGTATCCAATGTCAACTGCCATTATACTAGGAGCACAGTTGGGCGGGAATCCGCAGTTATTATCCAGGGCTGTGGATTCAATTCGGCGTAGCTCAGTGAATTTGGTGTCCATGTGTTTTCAACACATCGAACAGTTTTGTTATGTAAGGTTTGTGAAAAGACAGTTAATCACGAAAAAAAGTATTTTATAAGTCAACATGTGTCACCTACGAAGTAAATATGTGAGCTATGTTGATATAATTTAAATATATTGCTAAAATATATTATACTTACTTACTTACTTACTGGCTTTTAAGGAACCCGGAGGTTCATTGGCGATCTTACATAAGCCCGCCAATGGTCACTATCCTGAGCAAGATTAATCCAGTCTCTACCATCATATACCATCTCCCTCAAATCCATTTTAATATTATCCTCCCATCTACGTCTCGGCCTCCCCAAAGGTCTTTTTCCCTCCGGCCTCCCAACTAACACTCTATATGCATTTCTGGATTCGCCCATACGTGCTACATGCCCTGCCCATCTCAAACGTCTGGATTTAATGTTCCTAATTATGTCAGGTGAAGAAAACAATGCGTACAGTTCTGCGTTGTGTAACTTTCTCCATTCTCCTGTAACTTACTCCCTCTTAGCCCCAAATATTTTCCTAAACACCTTATTCTCAAACACCCTTAACCTATGTTCCTCCCTCAAAGTGAGAGTCCAATTTCACAACCATAAAGGACAACCGGTAATATTATAACTGTTTTATAAATTCTGACTTTCAGATTTTTTGACAGTAGACTGGATGATAAAAGCTTCTCAGCCGAATAATAACAGGCATTTCCCATATTTATTCTGTGTTTAATTTCCTCACGAGTATCATTTTTGTTAATGTTGCTCCCAGATATTTGAATTTTTCCATCTCTTCGAAAGATAAATTTCCAATTTTTATATTTCCATTTCGTACAATATTCTCGTCACGAGACATAATCATAAATCTTGTCTTGTCGGGATTTACTTCCAAACCTATCGCTTTACTTGCTTCAAGTAAAATTCCCGTGTTTTCCCTAATCGTTTATGGATTTTCTCCTAACATATTCACGTCAACCCCATAGACAAGCAGCTGATGTAACTCGTTCAATTCCAAACCCTCTCTGTTATCCTGGACTTTCCTAATGGCATACTCTAGAGCAAAGTTAAAAAGTAAAGGTGATAGTGCATCTCCCTGCTTTACCCCGCAGTGAATTGGAAACGCATCTGACAGAAACTGACCTATACGGACTCTGCTGTACGTTTCACTGAGACACATTTTAATTAATCGAACTAGCTTCTTGGGAACACCAAATTCAATAACAATATCATATAAAACTTCTCTCTCAACCGAGACATATGCCTTTTTGAAATCTATGAGTAACTGATGCACTGTACCCTTATACTTACGTTAGTGAATTTGGTGCCCATGTGTTTTCAACCGTTTCATGAAATAGTTTTGTTATGTAAGGTTTGTGAAAAGACAGTTAATCACGAAAAGTAGTATATGCGTTACAAGAACGGTATGTTGAAGTTTTCATAATTTCCGAGAATTGAAAGAAAACATACCGCTCGTGTATCGTACATTATTTTGTGCGAAGATCGTTTATTACATACCTGAAAGAGGAATTTCTAATTAGTTGCAATGAAATCTCCATCTTAGTTTCTGTTCAATGACGGCAAATTTGCAAAACAAAAATATCTATCTTCAACATTGTTGCTTTAAAATGTTTTCTGTGTTTACTATACTCCAGCAGGTCGTAATATACGTCTGTTTTTTTCCCCCAGTCTATGGAATCTTGTTGATTTTTTCACAGCTTCCTTAATGTTACTTGCATCACGAATGCAGTAACTTTAGTGGAGTTGTAGAGTTTACTTAATTTTTGCAAATATTTAAAAACAATAATTAACAGTGCAATTTAGGTGAAATTGCAGTGGTAAGTTTCCAATTTATAATTATTACTATACTGAACGTCTCTAAAAATAATATGTTAAAAGCCTAAAGCAGTAAAATCAATATGTCACTTAAGCGGTAAGAAGAGGGAAATTGTTATGTGTGTTAGGTTGGGAATACTGATTGTGGAATTTTAGACTTTCCGCGGATTGGTTTTGTGCGGAAACTAAGCAAATACGCTCGATCTCGCACAAAAGTATTTTATAATTCAACATGTGTCACCTACGAAGTAAAATATGCGAGTTATGTTGGTATAATTTAAACTTATTGCTAAAATATATTATGCCTTTTTAAAATTCATAATGCCTTTTTCAAAAATTATTGTGTTTTTTTTACGTTTTTATTGCCTTTTTTGTCTGCCTATTTTAACTGTTATAAAAGCCTAAACATCCGGGCTCTATTGATAAGTAGGCCTACTGTGGTTTTGAGAATAGAAATGGCGCTAGCAGTAACTGTGATATAACTACAGTATCCGGAATAAGGGTTTCTCTACCAAGTGGGTTTATTCGCACCGTTAACTGTAATGACTGAACTGAATAAAGTTGTTTCCTCTAACTGTATCAGTCATAAGCGGCAGTTGCGAAGTCCTTCAGGCCTCTATGTGCATAGATGACGACCCCATAAAACCAACATGACGGAGGCATAAGCAATAGTTCCTGGATACTGCATCTCGCTGGGCGGGGTATGGAATAGCTGTAAACAAACAGGCTTATCTGTGTGCTTGGGGCGAGAAAACTTTCGGACGAACAAAAAGTAGCAAAGTCTGTTCCAGATGTTTGCTACCTTCTTTCGGGACTTTACAAAGTTCCCGTTCTGCTAATATAGCTGACGTTTAGATGTAATTTTGATGGGGTGTGGCATTACCCAAAATTTGATGTTGCGTAGCAGCCAAGTTGGTTAGAACCCAATGACGAAAGTTTTTTCCATGTCAATGTGTTATACTATGTAGTGTCAAAGCAGTATAGCGGTGACTACTTGTCTCGGAAACCAAATCATAGGCGCGTCTAGAATATCAGTATTTCTTGTATTTGTACTTACTTACAAATGGCTTTTAAGGAACCCGAAGGTTCATTGCCGCCCTCAGATAAGCCCGCCAGCGTTCCCTATCCTGTGCAAGATTAATCCAGTCTCTATCATCATATCCCACCTCCCTCAAATCCATTTTAATATTATCCTCCCATCTACGTCTCGGCCTCCCTAAAGGTCTTTTTCCCTCCGGTCTCCCAACTAACACTCTATATGCATTTCTGGATTCGCCCATACGTGCTACATGCCCTGCCCATCTCAAACGTCTGGATTTAATGTTCCTAACTATGTCAGGTGAAGAATACAATGCGTGCAGTTCTGTGTTGTGTAACTTTCTCCATTCTCCTGTAACTTCATCCCGCTTAGCCCCAAATATTTTCTTGTATTTGTTGTGAAGTTAAATTAAATAGCGTGACCATACTTTCAATTTCAATTCTTATTGAATTATTATTATTATTATTATTATTATTATTATTATTATTATTATTATTATTACTTTTCTTGCAGCAATACCTAAACGTGAACGTACGTCAATTGTTACTGAATACATGCAAATCCCTATCACTGTTACTTTTCTTGAAGCAATGCCCAAACGTGAACGTACTTCAATTGTCACTAATACATGCAATTTCCTATCATTATTACTTTTTTTGAAGTAATACCTTAATGTGAACGTACTTCGATTGTTACTGAATACATACAATTCCCTATCAATGTTACTTTTCTTGAAGTAATACCCAAACGTGAACGTACGTCAATTGTTATTGAATACATGCAATTCTCTATCATTGTTGCTTTTCTTAAAGCGACACCTAAACGTGGATGTACTTCAATTGTTACTGAATACGTGGAATTCCGTATTATATATTCTTGAAACAATACATAAACGTGAAAATACTTCAATTGCAATTCCCTATCATTGTTACTTTTCTTGAAGCAATACCTAAACGTGGATGCACTTCAATTGTTACTGAATACATGGAATTCCGTATTATATTTTCTTGAAACAATACACAAACATGAACGTACGTAAATTGTTACTGAATACATACAATTCCCTGTCATTGTTACTTTTCTTGAAGTAATAAGTTACCTAAACGTGGACGTACGTCAATTGTTATTGAAAACGTATAATTTAAAGCAATATACATGCGCTTTAATTCTCACTGCATACGTAAAATTACTTGTCATTCTTGGCACGATGAATGTAATAGATTAAGAACAATATCTAAGCGGCATCATACTACAAATACCACTAGGAATGAGAATTTTATGTTTTAAAACGTGCCAAATATTCATCAAAATAATCTCTTAAAATACCCAAATATCCTCTTAAAAATAATATACTCTCTTAAAGATTAAATGGGGCGGCCGGGTAGCTCAGTTGGTAGAGCTGCTGGCTACGGACTGGAAGGTCCGGGGTTCGATCCCAGGTGGTGACAGGATTTTTTCTCGTTGCCAAACTTTCAGAACGGCCCCGAGGTTCACTCAGCCTCCTATAAAATTGAGTACCGGGTCCTTCCCGGGGGCAAAAGGCGGTCAGAGCGTGGTGCCGACCACACCATCTCATTCTAGTGCCGAGGTCATGGAAAGCATGGGGCTCTACCCCCATGCCCCCCAAGTGCCTTCATGGCATGTTACGGGGATACCTTTACCTTTTACCTTAAAGATTAAATTGATTAATGTAATATGCGAAATAGCACTCATGCATATGATATTAGTCTTCACAATTCATTTTCCTCTCAATTTTTTTTCAACATTTAGGCCTACTTGAAATAATATTGTGATACAATTTACCTTCTTCATATTCTGTTCTAAGAGTGTCAATCTTCCGTTATTTAACATGAATTTAAAGGCTGTGAAAGTCATCTCCACATAATATGATGCCACTGGATAGATACATTTTGTAAAATGGGCTGTACTTAGTTACTAACCCACTTCAATCTGCTCTCCACGTAAAATATGTGATACCTTTTTAAGCTCGGATAACCTCTTATTTCTGGAAGATATTTGGTTAAATTTAGATTGCATCCGCTATCACTAGCCAAAAGAGCGACATTTCTTTATCGGAAGCATAAGATCGCGTGATATGTCTTAATTCAATATTACACCTGTGTAAAGATTAAAGATTATGTTTTATTTAACGACGCTTGCAACTGCCGAGGTTATATCAGCGTCGTCGGTGTGCCGGAATTTTGTTCCGCAGAAGTTCTTTTACATGCCAGTAAATCTGCTGACATAAGCACACTTAAATGCCATCGACCTGGGCCGGAATCGAACCCGCAACCTCGGGCACAGAAGCCCAGCACCACTGAAATAACCACATGAACAAGCGAATGAAAATTAGTCAATAAATAATTAATAAACACACAGAAAGAACAATTTGAAATATGCAGTTTCTCTGACACATCAAATATTGATTAAATCTTTAAATGTCTAGGCCTATGCATCTATATTCTCCATGAAATTTTACGGGTATATTGAGAAAGCATTTGTGCTGAAATGCTGTCACATTAAAAACCAGCAACGTATGTACTCTCAAGCAAAGTATGTTCGTACATATAATTCTCATTTTTAATCATTAAAATTCTGTCTCGAATCAATTCAGTGACGGCCAGTGAGCGAGCCGCCACTGCAAAGTTAATTAATGTCACTGGCAGACGCAGGCGAGTGCACCGGGAAGAAAGCGAAGCAAGGTCGGGGAGAGCGGTCATCGGCGGCAATACGGGTCATGGCCGCGGGGCCAAGGCCTCCCGACTGCCTCAATGTCGGTCACATCTGTCCCCACGGAAGTAGCTTCGCGCGACAGGAAGTGTGAAGAGGCGCGCTAACCTGGCGTTCGAGTCCCGGCGCGGGGAGCGCACGCCCCCATGTTATTTATTTCAGTTCTGTTTTCATATACAGAAGCTATTGAGAGAGAAAGTGTGCTCCCACAGCCTCTTGAACATCACGCGTATTATACAATTGAATACTGACCAATATCGGTGAGAAGCCTTCAGCTGATTGAGTTACTGAATGCATTAAGGGTATATGTACATGAACGACCACAAATATTATCAGAAAATGCAGGCTCTAAATTTCTAAAATTGTATAAGGAAATGAACTCACTATTAGACAAAAACTAGTGGCTTGTGCAGCAAATACTGCAAACTAAGTTCATTAGACGTTCAAATAAACATTTTTCAGATTTATTTTCAATGAAGAATACCAGACATTCTGAAAGTTATTTGCTGCCATAATAATGAAAGATACTCTCTCTCGAGCCAATACTACGCATATAAATATCTACACCACACCGCCATTAAATATATGAAAAGGACCCAACCCCACTTGATTAATAACTATAAAAATATTTGATTTTTAATAATATTATTATCTTACGTAAGTTTTATAGTTTTCAGTAACATATACTATGTACTATATAGCCGCCACTCAGTAAAATATAGAAATCAAAATCTAATTTAAGTTATTTTCTACATCTACTTATATAACCTCAAAACGTTTCACTTTCATATCATCAATATAGCATGAATATGTATAATTAAAGAAAAATAGTCACATCACGGCATTAACTACAATAATATTTCATTTCTAATAGCAATAATGTCATCAAACCATCTCAAGTTTTGTAGTTTTTAATATCCAATACACATCTGTACCCAGAAAATTACACACCACAGAATCGAACCTGTAAATTATTTTTAGTAAGTTAAGTTTTTAATAACCAATTTAATTGAGCTCTAAATATGTCAGCATTCTTGCAGACCATGGCCTTCGTGTAATATTGTTTACTGTAGTTTGTGTTTTGTTTTATTCTGAAATGCAACACGGCCGACATGATGTTCGCTTCTCCTGAATGCAATTAGATAGTTCTCAAAACTGACGACAGATGGATTTTGGAAAATAGGAAAATTATGTATGAAAATTGATATTTCACTGAAAACTACTATTTTTCCGAAAAACTTTGGGTTCCAAGCTTCAAAATGAGGAGCCATTTATTAAAATCCGTTCAGCCGTTTTCCCGTAATTTCCATTACCAGTTCAAATTATATATATAGATTACGAGGTACCTCAACAAGACTTATTAGAACTTAAATATCTGATAAAAGTATAAAAAAAAGATTACTAATAATATTTTTAAGAATTCACTTTGTACTCTAAATTAAATATTCCAAAATTTGAAAATTTTTACACATATTATTTCATAACTCCACAACCATTACAGATATAATTCTGAAATTTTGTAAACTCATTTAACATGCTTTTATGCAAAAGGTAGACTACAGTAATGCCCATTTCTCTGAAAATAGAAAAATTAGGTCACAAAACATTATGTAAATTTCAATATATTTTATATAGGACAAATAAAAAATTAATTGTATTAAAATAAACAACCCTACGTGTCTGAGAGTAGTCTACTTTTCAGAAATAAGTGTTTATTACATGCAGGAAAAATATTAAAGATGTCAGAGAGACCATAACAATATTTTATAGTTACCAAATGATGTAACTGCAGAATTTTTTTTTCATACTCTGATAAAACTGGTTTGCAAAATAGTATTGGTAACCTTTCTTATACTTTCATCAGATATTTAAGTTCTAATAAGTCTCGTTGTGGTACCTTGTAATTTTTGTCCAATTGTGAGTTCATTTCCTTATAAAATTTTAGAAATTTAGAGTCTGTATTTTCTGATAATATTTGTGGTCGTTCACGTACATATACCCTTAAGAAGAGTAAGATAACGATAACAAGAAATCAGTGCAATAGACACAGAAAAGGTCTAGTCTCATAATTCTAACCATTCTTTCCTTCTAGCGTCTTTGTTAATGTTTGATGAGAAGGTTCCATAATATAAAAGGTAATAGAGAAGATGGAAACGATACGATAAAAGAACTTAAATAGAAAACTTTGGAAAACAGACGTAGGAAAACTAGAATAACATCATTGTATAGAGCACATCTAGGTCAAAAAGCATGGGTAGACATAAGGGCTCCGTTAGAAAAGCCAACGTACTATGGTAGGAACGATCATGATTTTAAAATCAAATGTAGGAAACAGAAAACGGATGCAGGTAAATTCTCATTTTTAAATAGAACTATAAATGATTGGAATGACCTTCCTGCAGCGGTCTTTGAGGGCTGTCCTTCCTTAAGGAGATTCAAGAATAATTTAAAAAGTTGTATATAAAGTGAAAATTAAAATTAAGGTGACATTCAACATTTAATTTTTTAAGGTGACATGTATTTATCTAGCCTGACGAGTTTACTTCCCTGGTTTGAATTGTAAATTATTTAAAAATAGCGTGTAAGAGGGCCTTAGGCTAGAAATGTTTAGTTTAAATGTAGTTCTGTTTATAAGTATGCATAAGGATGTAATTATTTGACTTATTTGAACTGTTGTATCAGTGAAGCGAGGTGAGTCAGTGAAGTTATGGTTTTACAGTGCAGTGAACAGTTCCGATCAGTGATAATTTATAGCGTCAATGAAATGTGTTCTATAGTGTCAGTGAAATGTGTTACAGAGTGTCAGTGAAATGTGTGCTAGAGTGTCAGTGAAATGCGTCATAGTGCCACTACAGTGAGTGAGATGAGAGTAAAGTGAAAGACTATTGAAACTTATGTAGGGCCTATACATAATTATGTAGGTTGTATTGTAAAAGTAGGTGCTTTATTTTATGTTTTATTATTATTGTGTTAAATTGTATTGTGTATTATTATTGTATTGTGTATAAAATTGTATATGTGTTGTAAAATTGTATTGTGTATTGTAAATTTTATTGTGTATTGCTTATCATTTTATTGTGTATTGTTAATATTGTATATACTACTGCCACCGGGTGCTTGCCCACTTTCAGTGTAAATAAATACATACATACATACACATATTATATTATAATATTGATTCTTCAACTCTAGTAGCTACTTTCTTCAGGAAACATTCTTTTTATTGGATTTTCGTTCATTTTCATTCATTCATTCATAATTTTCTGCCCAAGGATAGGTCCTTCCCTGCAAAACCCAGCATTTTCCTATTTTCCCACTTTTCCGCCTTCCTCTTAATTTCCGCATACGATCCATTAATTTTTTTATTGTCTATCATCTGATATCTTCTTCTGCCCCGAACTTTCTCCCGTTCACCATTCCTTCCAGTGCATTCTTCAGTAGGCAGTTTCTTCTCAACCAGTGACCCAGTCAATTTCCTTTCTTCTTCCTGATCAGTTTGAGTATCATTCTTTCTACACTCACTCTTTCCAACACAGCTTCGTTTCTTATTCTGTCTGTCCATTTCATACGCTCCATTCTTCTCCTTATCCACATTTCAAATGCTTCCAGTAGTTTTTCTTCACTTCGTCGTAATATTCGTGTTTCTGCCCCATACAATGCCACACTCCATGCAAAGTACTTCACCAGTCTCATCCTCAGTTTTTTTTTCCAGAGGTCCGCAAAAGATTCCCCTTTTTCTATTAAAAGTTCTCTTTGTCATTGCCCCTGATAATATATAACAGATTGATCAGAATAATGCACTTTCAAGACAACTTTTATCACTTTCACTTTGCTGTCATCTAGCGATTGCAACTGCACTTCCATCTAGCGGTACTTACCAAAAAATTTATTCTCGACAGTGCAGATCCTGGTGGTTGTTCTCTTTTATATGTTGCCATTTCATTACACTGGAATGGTAAATCTGATATATATATATATATATATATATATATATATATATATATATATATATATAGGGTAAAGGTTGGTATTATTGTGATACGAGTAATATTGTGATATTTCTTTTTGAGAATTTAATACAATTTTACAGAGCAAGAGAAGGACCGGTTTTGTGCAGCAACTTGTCCACGAACATTATCTTAACATTATCTTATTCTATTATTCCCTTAATATGTTGACGCAAAAAACCGATCTTCCTCTCGCTCAGTAAATTTGTAATAAATTCTCAAAAAGAACTATCACAATATTACTCATATCATATCACCAACCTTTATCATACACACACATACATAATATGTGATCAGAGACTTTTGTATCAAGTATGTGAAGTTATCCACTTGTTCTACTGTCTCATTTCGAATTCGCACGTTTATCTTCTTTATTATTCTTGCGATAACCATGGTCTTCGTTTTGTTTTCATTTATCTTCATCCCATACTCTCTCTGCTATCATTTAGCTCCAGTAGCATATCCCTTAGTAGCCAACATAAATTGAATAGTTATATGATAGTAAATTCGTTATTAAATTGTATTTTTTGAAATTACGAATGATGTATAAATTATATGTGTATGTAATATTTTCTTGTGAACTATTAATAAAGTATTATTATTATTATTATTATTATTATTATTATTATTATTATTATTATTATTATTATTGTTATTATTATACACAGAACTGCACGCATTGTATTCTTCACCTAACATAATTAGGAACTTAAAATACAGACGTTTGAGATGGGCAGGGCATGTAGCACGTATGGGCGAATACAGAAATGCATATAGAGTGTTAGTTGAAAGCCCGGAGGGAAAAAGACCTTTAGGGAGGCCTAGACGTAGATGGGAGGATAATATTAAAATGGATTTGAGGGAGGTGGGGTGTGATGATAGAGACTGGATTAATCTTGCACAGGATAGGGACCGATGGCGGGCTTATGTGAGGGCGGCAATGAACCTCCGGGTTCCTTAAAAGCCATTTGTAAGTAAGTAAGTATTATTATTATTATTATTATTATTATTATTATTATTATTATTATTATTGTTATATCCCTTAGCAACATTTCTTCTGCTAACAACGTCATATCATCAACTTCTTCATATTCATTTGTTAGAATATTAAAATAACGATAAAAACAGCCACATAATAACAAGAGACGAACTACAAACAATGAAACTGGAACATACAATTGATAAACTAATGATATCAGTAAATCAGATCTATGTTATTAGAGCGTTAAAATTTTTATGAAACAGAATTTGGTTAACTAATTAATTGGTATCCTTTGAGTTCTAATAATATTACGTAATATTATTAGTATGCCTTATGAAACATGCCTCTGAATAAATTTTGTATTTACAATGGACGTTCATAAAAATATTACTAAATCAATGCAAATTTAATTTAAAAAAATGAGTAGGTTCAAAACTGTATCTACGTACACATAAAGAGTGATTAATTGATGACATAAGAATTTCTACATAGTAAGGGTTACTATACGCGAAAACAGTTTCTACAAACACGGGCAAGACACACAAAAACACTGAGGGCTTTAAACTTTGCTTTCGTGAACAAACAAAGCAGGCTTGGGACAAGAGCTATGTGTGTTTTCTCTGTGGTACGACCCCAGAATAATTTGGAAAGAGATTTTTAGTTGATCGAAATGCGTTACTTCGGCTTAGGTAGCTTTCCAACAGCAGCAGCATCATGTCAAGGATTATTACATGTTCTTGTATCAAAACTAGTTCTGATTGTAGGCAGCGCCTATAGTTATATTCATTTTCGGCTTTCCTTTTCAAAGTTTTCCTAGATTCATCAATACAATGGCGAAAAGCAGAGTGAGAGAAATGCCCAACCGGCTTCGAGGTCGCATAAATTCTGCAATCTACAAATTCCAATGCAAGAACTCCCACTTCCCATGCTAATCCTAGGACTCATCTCACTAAATATACTGTCTTGCATTAATAATACTTTACTTACAAATGGCTTTTAAGGAACCCGAAGGTTCATTGCCGCCCTCACATAAGCCCGCCATCGGTCCCTATCCTGTGCAAGATTAATTCAGTCTCTATCATCATATCCCACCTCCCTCAAATCCATTTTAATATTATCCTCCCATCTACGTCTCGGCCTCCCAAAAGGTCTTTTTTTCCCTCCGGTCTCCCAACTAACACTCTATATGCATTTATGGATTCGCCCATACGTTCTACATGCCCTGCCCATCTCAAACGTCTGGATTTAATGTTCCTAATTATGTCAGGTGAAGAATACAATGCGTGCAGTTCTGCGTTGTGTAACTTTCTCCATTCTCCTGTAACTTCATCCCGCTTAGCCCCAAATATTTCCCTAAGCACCTTATTCTCAAACACTCTTAACCTATGTTCCTCTCTCAAAGTGATAGTCCAAGTTTCACAACCATACAGAACAACCGGTAATATAACTGTTTTATAAATTCTAACTTTCAGATTTTTTGACAGCAGACTAGATGATAAAAGCTTCTCAACCGAATAATAACAGGCATTTCCCATATTTATTCTGTGTTTAATTTCCTCCCGAGTGTCATTTATATTTATTACTGTTGCCCCAAGATATTTTAATTTTTCCACCTCTTCGAAGGATAAATCTCCAATTTTTATATTTCCATTTCGTACAATATTGTGGTCACGAGACATAATCATATACTTTATCTTTTCGGGATTTACTTCCAAACCCATCGCTTTACCTGCTTCAAGTAAAATTTTCCATGTTTTCTCTAATCGTTTGTGGATTTTCTCCTAACATATTCACGTCATCCGCATAGACAAGAATCTGATGTAACCCGTTCAATTCCAAACCCTACCTGTTATCCTGAACTTTCCTAATGGCATATTCTAAAGCGAAGTTAAAAAGTAAAGGTGATAGTGCATCTCCCTGCTTTAGCCCGCAGTGAATTGGAAAAGCATCAGATAGAAACTGACCTATACGGACTCTGCTGTACGTTTCACTGAGACACATTTTAATTAATCGAACTAGTTTCTTCGGAATACCAAATTCAATAAGAATATCATATAATACTTCCCTCTTAACCGAGTCATATGCCTTTTTGAAATCTATGAATAATTGATGTATACTGTACCCTTATACTCCCATTGTTTCTCCATTATATGTCGAATATAAAAAATCTGATCAATTGTCAGTCGATCTATTACGCCTAAAACCGCACTGATAATCCCCAATAATTTCATCTACGTACGGAGTTAATCTTCTCAAAAGAATATGCTTGCATTAATAATAATAATAATAATAATAATAATAATAATAATAATAATAATAATAATTCTTTTATTTATACTGGCAGAGTTAAGGCCATAGCGCCTTTTCTTACACTACCAGGTCACAAAGTATACAAGCAGTTAAAATTTAACAAAAAGTTAATGAACAGGATACTAACATATTACAAAAAAGTAAATTATAATAATAATAATAATAATAATAATAATAATAATAATAGCATAATAAAATCGACACTAAACAACATGAAAATAATACAATAGAAAAAAAAAGTAAAATACATTGGAATATAGTGAAAGCAACTCATTTAGTACAAATGGTTAATTTGGAAAAACGCAAGGAAGAATATATCAAAATGGAATGTAATAAAATAATAATAAAAAAGAAAAGAAATACGAAAATTAAATAAAATTCACGACAAAAAGGCTATGATAATAAATTCATCGGCTGATAAAGAGAATAAAAAGGGGAAAGGAAGGAAAAAAGAAATATATAGCCTATATTTTTACAAAACTATGACAGAGAAAAGGACTTATAACTGAAAGGAATCTGAATTGAAAAAGTGCAATTTTAATTTATTTTTGAAACTAGACAATGTCCGACAGTCTCTGACATGTTGTGGTAGAGAGTTCCAGAGATGAGCTGCAGAGACGGTGAAAGATGAAGAGTAGAAGGATGTTCTGTGTTTAGGAATGGAGAGTGTGTTATGGTGTTGTGAGCGAGTATCTATTTCGTGATATGAGGACAAATCTTGAAAACGAGAAGCTAGGTAGCTAGGGTTAGAGGTTTGTAGAATATTGAAGAGTAAAGTGAGAGAGTGAATAGTTCTCCGCTCTTTGAGACGGACCCAGGACAGCATATTTAGTGAAGGTGTGATACGGTCAAATCTACGGACGTTGCAAATAAATCGAACGCATGCATTATGAACATGCTGTAGTCTGTCTGTCAGTCTCATGTTAAGGTCAGAGTAGAGAGTGTCATAGTAATCAAAATAAGGCATAAAGAGCGACTGCACTAAATTCTTCTTGAGAAGCAACGGAAGGAAATTTCGAATTCTTTTTAGTGTGTGTGATCATCACTTCCATCTAACTACAGATAGGGTAAACATTGGTAATTTCGTGATACTTTTTCTTTGCTCTTTTGTGAATTAACCAATGGTGTTACGAGATCCAAATTTCCGCCAAGGGATTGCATATGTTGTCCAGTTTCCAGAAACATACAGCTACGCTTTGTGTGACTATTGTAGCTGCTTCAGTGAGCTTTTATGTTTGGAGAGAGCAAGTTCGCGTTGACTTCTCAGGCGTACAAATTTTGTGGATGTTTGTAATTACATTACAGGCTTATTACTAAAGGTAAGCACATGATATTTGGTACAAAGATTTATTGTATCTTCATGAAATTTTAGGAAATGTTTTTGGAATTTTAGATACATCTGTAGTCGCCATATAGGCTTAGCTTTACTGATAGAAATCTTAGCTGTTTGAGGCGAAATTTTGTTGAGCATTAAGTGTTACAATTTTTAAAATAGTATAAAAGGTATTACAATAGGAATTTTAGAAATCTGAAGACAAGATGTGATAACAAAAAAGAAAACGGAGACGCAATGGGTTCAGTATAGCTTCTGTTTGATTTATTATCATGCTAAGTGTCAATGATAAGTGCTAGATGACTTGCAAGAAAATCGACAGAAGATGGAACATGGCTCCACCATTTTGGACCGGAGACAGAGGCAGACAATGGAGTGGCATCATGCAAATTCACCAAAGAAATAGAAATTCAAAAGTACACCTTCGGCAGGAAACGTTATGGGTGCTGTGTTTTTCGATTCAGGAGGACTCTTGCTTGTGGACATCATGCCACACGGAACCACCATTAATTCTGACTCTCAAGAAACTTCAAGTTCGACTGAGTCGTGTTCGACGACATCGGGAGAAGCAGGATGTTCTGCTATTGCACGACAACGCACAGCCATATGTCAGTCACAAGACCACAGACCAGATCAGAAAATTCGGATAGACAAAACTGAAACATCCGCCTTACAGTCCTGAACTGGCACCGTGCGATTACCATCTTTTTGGTAAACTGAAGGATCCCTTCGCGGAACGAGGTTATAAGAGGACTCCCTTGTGCACGCTGCTAAAGAGTGGCTCAGACATGTTGGTCCAGACTTCTACCGTGCTGGTCTACAGGCCCTCGTTCCTAGGTAACGTAAGGCAGTTGAAAGGGACAGGGATTATGTGGAAAAGTGACATTTTGTTCCTTAATGATGCATCTACATTCTGTGAAAATAGCAAAGCTGTGGGATAAAAATATAATTTTTAAACAAACGTTATGCATTACTTTTGGAGTTACCCTAGTAATATAGGCTATAGTAAAGTCCGTAATAAAAGTGTTCACCCTTTCAGGGCAAAGAAGGTCCCTTTTCAATTTCAATTTTTAACTTTAATTTCATTGTTATTATGTGTTGATAAGTATTTTTATGTTTTCTTGCTATGAATATTAGACGGAATTACTATGTTTGAAGTCTTGTAACAATAAATGTGAATTTAATTTGACTTTAATAAATTTTTCCAGAATTCTTCTACCTCTCACGAAATTATCAATGCAATATCACGAAATTACCAAGGTTATCACGAAATAACCAACCTTTCAGCTTAAGTTGTAAAAGTGGTTTTTGGCACATATTCAAGAACGTATGCAATCTTTTATGTCTCCAGATTTGTACAGCAAGTTATCGTCTTTTAGATGAAAAAATCGGAATAAGGATATATTTACACATTTGCATTTTAAATTAGTTTTCATGAAATTATCACGAAATTACCAATGTTTACCCTAATTGACAGACAGACACCTGGAGAAAATTAAATATGAAAGTGGTTCAAAATATTCTTGGTTTTATTTTACAGCCCTCATTGTGGGATCGCGGCCCCCAATTTCAGCAACATTTTGCGTTATATGACACGTAACAAGTATTGATGTCTGTATGTGTTGCCAAGTTAAGTTCCTAGAGCAAAGAAGATGAAAAATGGCTGTTTTTAACCAAAGTGGACACTTTGCCTTATGAAGCTGTCAACATACAGGGAATTTTATGTCTGACCTCAGGAGAAAAGAGATCCGGTCAACAGAGAAATATGAGCGGAGAAACGCGTTCATCAATAAGCCAACGCGATAGCCTGGAAGTGACGTAACGCCACCTAGCCTGAACATATTACTTCATCTTCACGTACTTTTATATAAAAAACAATGTCGCAAAGTTGACACATAATTCCTTATTGTACGTGCTACACATTTCGCAACAACTCAGTTCTTTCATCGTGTTACGAATGATGGCTTTTCTTTTATCTGTACGTATTCAAAAGAAATATATAGGCTGCCTGATTCAAGAATTTTATGAATTGTTTTAGGCAACACGCACAACACGACTAGGGATGAACTCAATAGCTTACTTTTTGTCGTTGAAATTCTCTACCTTGCTGCGCTTATATTTTAGTTTTTAGTAACGATTGAAAACATCTAAAATAACAATTCCGGCAGACATAGACAGGTCGACATTGATATATTGATTCATGCGATGGGTTTGAGGACACTTGGTAAAGTTTTCCAGCTGTTCCGTATGATTTACCAACTGCACGTATGGAATTAATCTTATACAAATATAAATAAAATAATTTCACATATATTTGGGGCTAAAAGGGATGAAGTTACAGGAGAATGGAGAACGTTACACAACACAGAACTGCACACATTGTATTCTTCACCTGACATAATTAGGAACATTAAATCCAGACGTTTGAGATAGGCAGGGCATGTAGCATGTGTGGGCGAATCCAGAAATGCATATAGAGTGTTAGTTGGGAGGCCGGAGGGAAAAAGACCTTTAGGGAGGCCGAGACGTAGATCGGAAGATAATATTAAAATGGATTTAAGGGAAGTGGGATATGATGATAGAGACTGGATTAATCTTGCTCAGGATAGAGACCAATGGCGGGCTTATGTGAGGGCGGCAATGAACCTCCGGGTTCCTTAAAAGCCAGTAAGTAAGTAATTACACATATATTGTAATCATTTTTCAGTCTATTATTCAATATGACATTATTGTTTGGGCTGGAAGTACAAAAATTAATCTTGGTCCGTTAAATTTACTACAAAAACGAGTAATTAAAATTTGTTTCAAGAAAAGTTCTGATTATCCAACTAAATTAATTTATTCTGAATTTAATATATTTAATATTGAACAAATTTATAAATAGACTCTGCTAAAATTTTATCATAAAAATCGTAATAAGTTTATATTACAGGCACATAATTATGACACAAGACGAAATAATAATTAAACATTAGTAGAACCTAAATGTTTCACATCTGCTGGTCTAAAGCATAGCATTAATTTTGGCCTTCGGTTGTATAATTCTTTAGCTAAATTACACCCAGAACTTCTAACATGTAACCCACTAACATATAACAGGAAAATTAGAAACGTGTTAATGTCTTCAATTTGATTAAATAAATTTATAGCCTATGTGTATGAATTCATCAGCCTATATTACATTTGTATTCTATAATTTCGAATACAGCTTATATGTTTCATAAATTGTCCTACTTTATTCACGTAAGATATTATTCTTCTCTATGTTAATATTATATTAGCCTATATAATTTGTAGAGTCCACTGCAAGAATGATGGATGTCACTTTCTTGTCGAAAATGAACCAAGACTGTCAATGCATAGCTTAAGACATATAGAATGTACATAGAGAGTTATATGGCATTAACACTGATAGTCATTGTCCAGTAATGATCGGAAAATCACAGTTAAGCTTTGAGCGCTAAGCATTTCAAACTTTCAATTGCTTCTCCTGCAAAATGTATTCCAAATGACATCCATCATTCTTGCAGTGGACTCTTCATTTCATTGCAGCTATAATTTTAATTTTAGTTCCTATTTTATTTTATTTTCTATATTCCTCTTATATTAATAATATATTATATTATATAATTTCAATGTAGCTGTAATTTTCAATTTTAATTCCTATTTTATAAAAAAAAATTGAAACACGATAAAACTAGATTTATAAACAGATGAGTATATATCATCAAAGACTGGTTGCCAGGTTACGTAACTGATTTCAGTGCAAGAAATAATAAACATGAGAGACGAAGTACTTCAACTATGTATGTGAACAGAAGTGAAAACAGAGTCATCTACATTTATCTCGGATGAAACACAATAGCGCAGACGTCGCTACTCAAACAATGGGATTAAGAGAGAGCAGGGCTCTGTAGACACTACACACCCTCATATTGATCACACCAGGGGCGTGCGCCACCCCCCCTCCCACCATTTCCCGTGCGATTCCAAATATAGTGCCCGAACGCCATCGACCGATTCTTTCTGCAATAATAATCCCAAGGAACAGCAGATTTTTGCATTCGTTTCGTGAGCTCAATCACGAAGTTTAGCCTATCAGTTGTACTTATAATGACTGGATATTGAATATATTGGTCTTTGTTCATTAGCACTTCTCTAATTTAGAAACCATTTTGGGCTTTCATGTGTTCAGAGTACTGCACCGTACTTGCACCGTCCCAAGTTAAGACATTCAAAGTCTAGGATCTATATCAGAGTTACAGAACAGGTGAAGAAAGGGGTGGAAGCATGGGGAAAGAATTCGTTCCCCCATCCACAAGGCCGGAGCCTTCAATGACGTTTCTGTGACATTTGGCAAACACACTGTTCTCTCTTCTCTTCTCCCACTACCGTAAATGACGCGAGGGTTGAAGAGAAGGGATGAGTTACGCGTTCCGGTTTATGATGTGTGCTTCAATTGTAGCACAGTTTTGCATCCCTGACTTACTAAAGGCTTTACCAACAACCAAAAATGCATTTAAAAATAGGCTTAAGGACCTTACTAATAGACGGTAATTATACACAGTAGTTAAAGGGTGTAAATGATATGTTGTTATTGAAGTGTTGTATCAGTGAAGAATTATGTTGTGTCAGTGAAGTGTGTTGTATCAGTGAAGAAGTATGTCGTGTCAGTGAAGTGTGCTGTGTAAGTGAAACGTGTTCCTGTCAGTGAAGCTTTATAGTTTATAGTGGCAGTGCAAAGTATTTGAACAGTGAAATGTTTTTGAAGTGTTAGTGAAATCAGGATAGAATCAGTGAAATGTGTCGTAGTTCCAGTGCAGTGAGTGAGTTGACAGCGAAATGAGTGTAATGTTGAAAGGTACTTGTGCAGATATGAACATATATTCGTGGGTTTTAGTTCGATCTTAGTTTTAAGATACAAATTAGAATATTTCAAATGTTATTTTAAGTAATCGTTTCATTTAATTTAGTATATTCCCTGTTGTTGTTGTTGTTGTTATTATTATTATTATTATTAGTATTAGTATTAGTAATAATTATTAGTATTATTATTAATTGTATTTTTAAATAATAAGTTTATTATTGTCATTATTGAATGTAATTAGTTACCACTGCCACCGGGTATATACCCATTGCAGTGTGAATAAATACATACATACATACATACATACATACATACATACATACATACATACATACATACATACATACATACATACATACATATTGACTTTATCACCAGGGACGATGAGTGTTGCCAAAAGAAGTGTACCGAAAGTCATCAAACCGCAGTTCAAAAGTAGCAAGATTCATTATTATCTATAGAGAACATTTTATTTTTGTTGCTAGAGGGTGTTATCATTTCATTTGGTGTTCTGCCCAAGGGCAGGTCTTTCACTGCAAACCCAGCTTTCTCCAGTCTTTCCTATTTTCTGCCTTCCTCTTTGTCTCCTCATATGATCCATAAATTTTAATGTCGTCTATCATCTGATATTTTCTTCTGCCCCGAACTCTTCTCCCGTTCACCATTCCTTCCGATGCATCCTTCAGTAGGCGGTTTCTTCTCGGCCAGTGACCCAACCAATTCCTTTTTCTCTTCCTGATCAGTTTCAGCATCATTCTTTCTTCATCCACTCTTTCCAACACAGTTTTATTTCTTATTCTGTCTGTCCACTTAACACGTTTCATTTTCTCCATATCTACATTTCTAATGCTTTTATTCGCTTCCTTCACTTCGTCGTAATGTCCATCTAGAGAGTGTTAAAAAGTCCCTAAATCCCTATTCGAGCAATAGAAAAATTAAAAGAAATTGAGTATCTTCGTGGACTAAGGTTGGATGTACAACATGTTACATGTTGGACAACATGTTACATGCAACCTTTTTCCACGGAGGCATTCAACTGTAGCCGAAGAAGGGTTAAGGGGAGAGGATGGTATTTTTTAAAACTTTTTTCCTATTTGGTGTAAAATATTAATTTTTTGTATGTAGAGAGCTCATAGCTGTAGGAATTCAACCAAATATAAATATATAAAAAAAATATTTGGGGGCCCAAATTTGAAAAAAAAAAATATATATATATATACGCAATGCAGGATTGTACTAAAACCGATATATCTAAACCGTTTTTAAAGATAGATTCAAACTTTTTTTGCAATGTGTATTTGCAAAAGCATGTTCTACAAACTGTCTGTAACAGAATTTTGATATTAGTCCCTAAGTTTGTAAAATAAACAATTAAAATTTAATAACAATTTTATGACTTCCTTTCTTGCAAACAAACGGACGTATTTTTTAAATGAAATCAATTAACAAAATTCTGTTACAGAGAAAAGTTTCCTAGTAGTCTAAAGAATGTGTGTTCTAAATTCCATGCATGTATCTTTAATAGTTCAGAAATTATATACATTTTTGTCTGACAATGTAGCAAAGAAAATGAAGTTACTGGAAACCGATAAAAGCGGGCGTGTGATTTAAAAATCCTTAGCGCAGGAAGTTTAAAAAAGACACAAATACCCACAAAATGTTATGCAATGCATTCCACACATATCAAAGAGTAAAGGTATCCCCGTAACATGCCATATATGCCATGAAGGCACTTGGGGGGCATGGAGGTAGAGCCCCATGCTTTCCATGACCTCAGCACTAGAATGAGGTGGTGTGGTCGGCACCACGTTCTGACTGCCTTTTACCCCCGGGAAAGACCCGGTACTCAATTTTATAGGAGGCTGAGTGAACCCGGGGCCGTTCTGAAAGTTTGGCAACGAGAAAAAATCCTGTCACCACCTGGGATCGAACCCCGGACCTTCCAGTCCGTAGCCAGCTGCTCTACCAACTGAGCTACCCGGCCGCCACATATCAAAGAGTATTTTAAAGAATTTTTTTTTTTTTTGAAAATTTAATCTACCGGAAACAACAATAAAAATGGGCAATTTAAAAATCCATAACGCAGGAAGTTTAAAAATGGCGACTCAACATCCGATAAGGGCACAAATACCCACAAAATGTTATGCTATGCATTCTACACACAACATGGAGTATTTTGAAGAAAAACATTTTTTTTTTTAATTTACTCATTTTTCACCAAAAAATATCATCCTCTCCCCTAAGTCTCCAAATTTAGTGACAAATTGGCAACACTAGGAAAAGGGGGTATCCTATCTTTTGGATCCGTTATCAAGAGCTACCCTTTGTGGGAGTACCACAGTGCAAAATATAAACAGAATCCGAACATAATTTCCTCTAATTTACATGTTGTACATCATTGTACAGAAAAAATATGTTAAGATGGAAAATTTATCTTCAGATATCCAAAGAAATTTACGTTTGGTGAAATCTTAAGGAGGACCGAGTCCATCGCTGTTTAGTAACGCTTAGCACGCCTACTGTCAAACGAGCGAGTCCGGGTTCAAATCCTGGTTGGGACAAGTTACCTGGATCAGGTTTTTACAGAGTTTTCCCACAAACCATTAAGAGCAAATGTTGGATAACTTGCCACAGTTCTCGCAAAAGAAGAGATCCGAACCCTTACGCTGTGCGAATGACAGTCGAGTAAGCTCGCCCTGGAGTATCAAACACGACATGAGAAAGTCCAGACTCGGATTTTCAGAAGGATTTAATTTCGAAAATGCCGAAATTTATATGGAAGGGAGAGATGTAATCCCGTGACCCATTATTTTTCAGGATCGGAAAACCTCGTGGTACATTGAATAGAGACCTCGTGGAAAACCACGAGGCACAAAGTTCATCTTACACATTTCGTTCGTTAAGTGTGCTTAAATGCGACAGGCCAGTAGATTTACTGGCATTTAAAAGAACTCCTGGGGTACAAAATTCCGGCACATCCGGCGACGCTGATATAACCTCTGCAGTTGCGAGCGTCGTTAAATAAAACATAACATTTTTTTAACATTTTGTTCTCTTCGTACCGTGAGTGATGCCATGTCGAAAAGTTACAATGTTTCTCTTCTTGCATGTCGAGTATAGACATAAACAATAATATCTTTTACCTCACAATTTATTTTTAAATGGCATAGGCAGAAAATAGGAAAGGCTGGAGAATGCTTTGCTTGCAGCGAAAGACCAGACTTTGGACTGAACACTATTGGCGAAGTGCATCAACATTGATTAAAAACGCAGTAATCATAGATTACGAAACGATGGTTAAACAGTAGCCATGGTTAAAATGTAATTTATGTGCACCATTCATAATCACCGATTACTAAAACATGGCTAGCTGACACCTCATTTAACCAGAGTAAAGTATTTGATGGTACATTGTTTCTACAAAATGACTAAAGGAAAGCAGCCATACCGCTACAAAGATAATAGTCAACGTCTAAAAACGACTGCGCTCACTATGTTCTACATCGAAATGAACGTATCCTACATTTTCGCGTTGCATTTGTTTGCCTTTGGGCGCTGTTATATTTGTGAGTTCCATTTCTTTGTTTTTCAGTACTTTTAGGTTAAAATCGTACAAAATGGAAAATTGAATCCAAAAATGATTATGTATATCCCAATGTTAGGTTGAAGTATCGATAGATTTAATTACTAGATTTAAATGTACGCCTATTATATAAAAAAGATGGAATATCCATAAAGGAAAAGGATACAGAAAATTGGTAGGAATGTGTGTACGATCTTGGACTACACCAGGGAATTGTGCATTATCCTAAGATCCATCCATAACCTCTCTTTGTTCAGCCAGTGACATAGAGAAAGAGATACCAGTATTCGAGTATTCCCTCTTAAAATACAGAAAATAACAGTTACATAGAATCGTAATATAAGCAGCCGATCCGTAGGCGAAATATGATTGTTCTTGTGTTATTTCACGTAATTCATTTGTAGAGTTTGATAAACGAAATCCCTCTTGAAATTTTCTGTCACGTAATTCCTCGTAAGAATTCTCTCTTTCCACTAAAGAACCTTCACGCTCACGCTCTATCCAAGTAATTCAAGTACTGTATAATAATAATCGTCTTCGAAATAATCACCTGTGGTTCTGGCCGCCATTTTGCTTTACTTGCTCTATTAATCGCTGGTTATCTCCTTTAACCGCTCATATTTGGCCGGTTAGAGATTACTGTGGTTAACTTCCTATTTAAGTCGTAACCGAGGTCGATCCACCGTAAAAATGACAATTTTAACCGATGGTTACACTAACCGACGTTGATGCACGTGAGCATATGAATGTTAAATTTACATAGTCCGCAGGTTCTGTCGCATATATCTGTGAAAATGTATCTTAAGAAGAATAACGGACGCATCTCATTTCATTCAACACATCAATATGCAAAGTTAGTTAGAGAGTTACTTAAAATAGAAGTTTGAAATCAAGAGGTTCTTTCGTCAGTAGTAAACACTCAAAAATAAAATAAACGACAAACACACTTTCGCTTGAATTTCACATTACTGCTGCTGCTGCTGCTGCTTCCAGAGTTTATTTTTAATTGGCTTATTTTTACAACGCTTTATCAACTGCTATGTTTATCTAGCATCAGAGTGAGATGAATGTGATAACGCCAGCGAAATGAGTCCAGGGTCGAGCGCCGAATGTTACACAGTATTTGCTCTTAAGGGGTTAGATACAGCTTACAGCAATAACATTTTTGGAAATATTCAACATTTTTTTCCTCCATTACTGTATCTTGCACAATAATGAAAATTGGTATGTGCAAAACCTGTCCTTCTGCTATATGAAAAAAAATATTTTTACGATAAAAAAAATTACATTTTTTTTTTTCAAAATTCAGTTCACTGTGCAGTGATGAAGCGTTTCCCTCATAACTCATAAACTTGTTAACTTTTACATGTTCTCTCTCTTTTATTTTATTGCTGAAACTCATGTTTACAATATCATGCTCTTTCAACTAATTTCTTAATAAATAATCTTTTTCTTTTCGGAATATGTATTATATGACTTTCTTGTATTAAATTCTATCGTACCTGGTTTACATATTTCGACCTATTATGGGCCATCCTCAGAACTGGTCGTTGTTGGTCTTGGTGCCTCGTGTTTTGTTTCCTGTGAGGGTGTGTTTGGGTGGTGTAATGTGGAGTCACAGAGTGTGTGTGTTCTGAAATTGAGTTATGTGTTGAGAATTTCATTGGGGTGTGTTTTTGTGTGTCTGTATATTTTATATTGTTCTAGCGTGTTTAGTTTCTGGCTTTTTGGTTGGATGTGTAGTATTTCCGTGTGTGTTGATGTCTCTGTAGGTGTGGTTAGCATTTGTGATGTGTTCTGCATATGTGGAGAACACACACACTCTTTGACTCCACATTACACCACACAAATACACCCTCACAGGAAACAAAACAAGAGGCACCAAGTCCAACAACAACCAGTTCTGAGGAAGATCCATAATAGGTCGAAACATGTAAACAGAGTACAATAGAATTTAACACAAGAAAGTCATATAATACTTATTCCGAAGTGATACAGTGTTAAAAGTTGTGTAATCAAGATGTATAATATTTTTCTATTTTGTATTAGAAGAAAATAATGATATTTGACCATTTTTAAAAATGAATTTACTTTTTATCAATCTATCAAAGGTAGAGACGTGATCTTGCATCATATTGTAGGTATGCCATGCATAAATACATACAAAAAATTTCATCACAGAATGTTGGATAGTTTTTGAGTTATGTGGGAAACGCTCCATCACTGCACAGTGAACTGAATTTTGGGGGGAAAAAAAGTAAATAATTCTTTTTCAATCGTAAAAATATTTGTTTCATATAGTAGAACAACAATGTTTTACACATAGGCTACTTATTTTGATTATTGTACAAGATGCAGTAAGGGAGGGAAAAAATGTTGAATATTTCCAAAAGTTTACTGTTGTAAGCTGTACCCAACCCCTGAATAGGTCGAGAGAAAACCCCGAAAAAACTCAACCAGGTAACTTGTCACAACCACAATTTGAACCAGGGCCCGCTCGCTTGACGGTCAAGCATTCTAACCGTTACGCGGTGTACTCGGAATGTCTTAATTCAGAATGTAGCACTATATGCTCCACTTATCATACCTTACTCTGGGATATTTGATATGCTCAAAACTGCTATCAATTTTACTAATTCTATGCTAATTTTGCTGATATCAATTACTTCTTTAAGTTTTCGTTGCTATCATAACTACAGCGATGACTTCCACAGACTCCAGCTAGTTATTCTATTGAAAGGAGAATGCACTTCGATTTATTTTCAGCTTCTACTTTGTTGAAATTATGATCTGATTTGTAGGAAATATCGTTAAAAAAAAGGCAGTTCTCTTTTGTATATTGTATAGGACAATGATCGGTTTGGCTGCTGGAATAGTTCTGTCTGTAAATTTTGGTATATAATACCGCAATATAGCTCTCTATTGTGAGTCTGACACCAAGCCCATAACAGAGAGAATTTCGTTCTTTTCTCAGAAGTCCGATTTTCGTTTCTAATGTTCTCTGGTATATTACATTTGTGGTTTCTTTAATACGAAATCTGAAGCGGAATTCCTTTCCCATAGTTCTCCATCAATAACATCCTCGTCTGGCTCACCGTGGTAATTCATAATTATTCCAACCTCTCTCACGCAATGTTCCTTAGCTTTCTCTTCTTTATGTACTACCTGATCTTGTTAGGAATAAAGACAAAGTATATGACACCTAAAAAAAAAAGAAATTAATATATTTGTGTCCTTACATTCTAGAGGATGCACGTATGGACCCTTGAACTGAAATATGTATTTTATATTTGACTTATTTTAATTTTAATGTATTTCATTGACAATGTCTATGCCTTTGCAAATAAAGTTTTATCCATCCATCCATCCATCCATCCACTCATCCAATCCACACCTGTGGAGTAACGGTCAACGCATCTGGCCGCGAAACCGGGTGGCGCGGGTTCGAATACCGGTCGGGGCAAGTTACCTGGTTGAGGTTTTTTCCGGGGTTTTCCCTCAACCCAATACGAGCAAATACTGGGTAACTTTCGGTGCTGGACCCCGGACTCATTTCATTCCATTCAGACACTAAATAACCTGAGATGTTGATACAGCGTCGTAAAATAATCCAATAATATCTATCTATCTATCTATTTGTCTGTCTGTCTGTCCGTCCGTCCGTCCGTCCGTCCGTCCGTCCATCCATCCATCCATCCATCCATCCATCCATCCATCCATCCATCCATCCATCCATCCATCCATCCATCCATCCATCCATCCATCCATCCATCCATCCATCCATCCATCCATCCATCTATCTATCTATCTATCTATCTATCTATCTATCTATCTATCTATCTATCTATCTATCTATCTATCTATCTATCTATCTATCTATCTATCTATCTATCTATCTATCTATCTATCTATCAAAACATTCATGCCACTGGCGTAGCTAGACGGTAGCGCGCTTGCCTGCTGATCCCTAGCTGCGTTCGGACATGAGTTACATATCCGCATGTGATTCAGAGCTGATTTCCGATGTTTCACTTAACTGTAAGACGAATGTCAGGTAATAGCGTGGCTAATTCTGGCCTTATCTCGCCAGCACCAATTTCTTCGACGATACATAACCAAGTGTTTGGTAAAATGGCGTTCTTTAATCGGTTTTTAACGTCGTCATATCAACTGCGGACTTATCACTGGTAGAATTAGGGGAACGGTACTTTGGCGAAAGAATACAAAGAATTAGCTATGAAAGATCTTACATTTTTCACTTCACAGTCACGGAAAAAAAATTCTGCGCTCTATCAGGGATAAACTGGCACGCAGAATATTTCAACCAATTTTGGGAATAAAACTACAGTTCTATTGGTTTGAATATTTTGTTTCTGTTTCAGTTTAAAAATGGAGAGTCATGATCTATAACAAGAGAAATAATTTATTTTCTCTTCATGTGAAGCGATATTCCAAAAGTAGTGCCAGTCACAAGTTCTTCACTATGGTTCATTCAAAACGCATCATATGTGTCCATTATTACTTCAATATTGCAGAACTCAACGATGACTAGAGCTAGGATTTATACGTAGTAAGAGTTAAGAATGATCCCGAGTATAGTTGAGTCGATGTGATGCCGGTTAAGAAGGTTTTAAACCTGGTTGACAAGACTCCAAATACAAGAAAAATCACAAGGACTAGACAATGCAGCTTTTAAACCCCCCGCTATTTTGTAAGTGGTAGTTAATAGGATTAAAGACCCTTAGCGCTAACTAATGAAAGTACTGAATAGCAAGTATAAGGAGTGGAGGGCATGGCTTGCATATTTATAAACTATACCGACTAAAAAATATTAGCTTTTACTACATACGAATCCTAGCCCTAACGATGACAAATCAAACGAGTGATCGCACAGATCTGTAGCTGCTCTCGATGCCGAGATATTGCTGAGAGAGACATCGCAGCACGATCAACTTTATATGCAACTTGGGCGCCCTCATGCCCGTAGCGAGGGGAGGTAGTGCCATTGGGCGTGGTTACACAAATTAAATTTTTTTCATGGTCAAACTACTAATAACATTAGCATTCGACCGTGGCCCATTGTGTTGTTACAGTAAGCATTTGAAATTCTGTCATTTTTTCTTTCACCTCGGATCTCGGAACAGTGCCCATACTCGGTGCGGGGATCGATGTATTCTACGGCCAAAAACCCAACAATGAAATATTCGCAAGAGAGATTCGAACCTTCCTCTAAACGCTATCTCGGATCACAAGATCAGTTCGTTAAGTCTGAACTACATTGGTCACTTACAACGTCGTTATAAATGGTCGTTAAAAATGTATAAAGATGCCTAAAAAGACCAAGAAAAACATGGTGATCATTATTTTAATTCGAATTGGGGGAGGCGAAAAGTTTGAACTACATAAGACTATAATACAAACGATGATGATGATAATGATGATGATGATGATGATGATAATAATAGTAATTATATCTACCGTTATAAAATCATCACACCACATTTTCATCTCAGAATACCTTTTACAGTTCAAAGGGAACGTCAAAGAAGGACTTTCAATTTATTCCTGTGTGTCACTCTATGTACATAGGAATTCTCTCGCAGTTTCCTAGCAACGGTAATTAGCAACCACTTCAGGAAGTGTTTACCATGTTATATGTGTAACTAGTTAACAGATTAGCAGATTTTGAGCCGTCTGTGTTTACACCGCGGTGATCTTAGACACTTAGTTTCGACACTTGTTAGTTTCTAGAGAGGGCGCTATTGGCTCCTTGCAAGCCAATTACATTTATTTTACGTTCGAACAAGTTAGAGAAGACCACAATAAAATTCGTCAAACTTACGACGTATGAACTCACAAGGGGAGATCACAAACTGGAAACGTTACTTTTTAATGAACCTATACCAAGTTATTGGGTTCGAAAGTGGATTTCATAACGCACATAGGCTATAGTTTTAGGAGATCAACTTTTTTCCCAGAAAATTAATACAAAATAAAGTGAAAGTAGGGAATTGATACCAGACCCAATTAATTTCAGTATAAATGAGAGGAAAACAAAATACAGTGAAAGCAGGGACAGGGATAGCAGAGTCTTATGCATTCCAATATAAGCGAGAGCAAATGAAAATAAAGTGAAAGTAGAGAAACGGATATCTGGCCCTTTCTATGTATTCCATTATAAGCGAGAGTAAAATAAAATAAAGTGAAAGTAGAGAAATGGATATTTGGACTTTATGTATTCCAGTATAAGCGACAGCAAAATAAAATAAAGTAAAAAATGGATACCTCGACCTTATACATTCCATTATAAACGAGAGCAAAATAAAATAAAGTGAAAGTAGAGAAATGGGTACCTGGACCTTATGTATTCCAGTATAAGCAACAGCAAAATAAAATAAAGTGAAAGTAGAAAATGGATACCTGGCCCTTACTATACATTCCAGTATATGCGAGAGTAAAATAAAATAAAGTGAAAGTAGAGAAATTAATACCTGGCTCTTACTATGCATTCCAGTAAAAGCGAGAGTAAAATAAAATTAAGTGAAAGTATAGAAATGAATACCTGGCCCTTACTATGCATTCCAGTATAAGCGACAGCAAAATAAAATAAAGTGAAAGTAGAGAAATGGATACATCGACCTTTTGCGTTCCATTATAAGCGACAGCAAAATAAAATAAAGTGAAAGTAGAGAAATGAATACCTGGCCCTTCCTATGCATTCCAGTATGAGCGAGAGTAAAATAAAATAAAGTGAAAGTAGTGAAACGGATACTGGACTTCATGCATTCCAATATAAGCGACAGCAAAATAAAATAAAGTGAAAGTAGAGAAATGGGTACCTGGCCCTTCCTATGCATTCCATTATAAGCGACAGCAAAATAAAATAAAATGAAAGTAGAGAAATGGATACCTGGCCCTTCCTATGCATTCCAGTATGAGCGAGAGTAGAATAAAATAAAGTGAAAGTAGTGGAACGGATACTGGACTTTATACATTCCAATATAAGCGACAGTAAAATAAAATAAAGTGAAAGTAAAGAAATGGATACCTGGACCTTATGCATTCCAATATAAGCGAGAGCAAAACAAAATAAAGTGAAAGTAGATAAATGTATACAGAACCTTAAAACATTACAGTAATTGAGAGTAATGCAAAATAAAATGAATGTAGAGTGGTTACCAGGACTTTACTGCAATACAATAATAAGAGAGACCAGATAAAATAAAGTTAATGTAGTAAAATGGATACCTGGACTTTATGCAGTCCAATATAAGCGAGAGCAAAATAAAATAAAGTGAAAATAATGAAATGGATACCGGGACTTTATGCATTTCAATGTACGTATAAGCGAGAGCATTTATGCATTCCAATATAAGCGAGAACAAAATTTAATAAAGTGAAAGTAATGAAATGCATACCTGAACATTATGCATTTCAGTAAAAGCGAGAGGAAAACAAAATAAAGTGAAAGTACGGAAATGGTTACCAAGACCTTACGAATTTCTACTCGTTTGAGAGGGAGTAAAACGAAATAAAGTTAAAGTTGAGAAATGGATACCAGGAACCTTTCTCAACCCAGTATAAGCGAAAGTAATACAAAATCAGTGAAAGTATAGAAATGGATACCAGGAGCCTATGCATTTCAGTATAAGGGAGAGTGAAACAAAATAAAGTGAAATGAGAGAAATGGATATCATGACCGTGTGCATTCCAGTAAAAGTGAAAATAGAAGAAAATAAAGTGTAAGTAGAGAAATAGATGCCAGGATCTTTATAAAGGAATTGAGAACCAAATCAAGACAGAATAGAGAAAACGAACACAGGACTTTACGTATTCTAGTAAGAAACTAGAGAAAATAAGCTGCATTTAGAGAAAATTGATCTCAGGACCTTATGCATTCTAGTTTTTGACGTTATCCACTCGTCTAAGTAGACTTATGGTGTACAAATTGTAACTAATGCATGGACAAGAAAAATAGCGGTAACAAATGCACTTACTTGAAGTAACTTTAATAATGATATCAGAACGTTTACATCTCTAACTCAACCAGGTTTTCTCACACTACAACTTGGTATGGGTCTCATTTCCCTTACATAGCTTTCAGCTTATTTATAATCAAGGACCAGCTGTTGAAAAATATATAAATGTTACTATTATTATATTGATGACAATGAAATAGGAACTGCATTTACAATGGTACTCACACTGTGGTGTGAAAGCGTTCTATCTTGGGAAATCTGTCAAGGTTACTGCTCTGGATACATACCTGGAAAGACAAAAGAAAATACAGTTACACTTAGTTTATAACGACATCGATTTATAAAACATCTCGTCAAATATTCTGTGGTACCAATTAATTCCTCATGATGCACGTGCTTTTGTGCCTTGCTTAATACGACTTATATAAATGGATCTATCTTTTAAATACTTAACAGCATTGCCACTCTTCGTTTCCCATAACGGCCCAAAAGAATTAAAAAAAAAAACGTGTCAGGAGATTCATAGGATTTCTGTAATTGCGTGAAACCTGAATGTTCTCGGTTGGCTGTTATTGTGATATTTAGATTTTTATGCTCGACCATGCCGAAATGTAGTAATTATACACCTGGCAGTAGTCCTTTAATGCACCTCATTAAAGTACACCTATTCATTAAAGTTCAGGTGTTCAGCCAATGACAAGTCACCTTTGTACCGTTATAAAACCGCAAGTATCGATTATTCTCGGATATGCAATCGACAGACAATTAGCGAAAAGTCACGGAGGCTGGAAATCCAATACTGTCGCAGAAGGTTATGTTCTGTTACTATAATAATTAGCGTTAATTGTAAATAATATTCAAATAAATTTAATTTGTCATCTTGTTTTTCAATTCTAAATCAATTTCCATGTTATATCAAAATTAGTTCATATTATTCTCTATCAAGGCCAATGACATTCGGCCTCGGAAAAAATAAATACTTTCGCGTCTGCGCACATCTCACAATTCAGGCCAGTTCGCAAATAACCATAACATGACCTAATTTTGAATAATTTCAAGTTATAAATATGGTCGAGCATAAAAAGTTGTATGAAACTTGCCTATAATGGTAATTAAGACGCTCGTATGAAAATTATGAAACTCGCTTGCGCTCGTTTCATAAACAAACATACTTGCGTCTTAATTACTACCATTATAGGCTCGTTGCATAATGTACTATTAAGAAACTGGTTCATATTTATAAGGATTATGAATATAACTGAAACTAAAATAAATTGAATTGGTAATTGAAGACCTCCCCAGAATAAGTAACACACAAAACTGTAATTCATGTTTCAGAAGAAAGGGAAATAATTTCAGGGGCATATTTCATTAGGTCACAACTACGGTAAAGGTTGATAATATTGTGATACAAGCACTATTGTGATAGTTCTTTTTTTAGAATTTATTACTATATTACTGAGCGAGAGGAAGATCGGTTTTTTGCGTCAACGTATTAAGGGAATGTTCGTGGAAAAGTTGCTGCAAAAAACCGGTCCTTCTCTCGCTCAGTAAAATAACATCAAAAAGAACTATCACAATATTACCCGTATCACAGTATTACCAACCTTTACCCTATTTGACTTAGGCCAAGTTGTACGAACAACGAATAAACTCTTGTTAAAATTTTATCAACTCCATGGTTACACGAGAAATATGTTGTACAAACTCGGAATAGTGCACTATCCGGAGGATATCTTCCAAATAAGCTATCCCATGCTTTCAGTCGCTGTTAAAGTGTTATCTAGAGAATAAATCATAAAATGGCAACAGCATTAGACATGAATTTCTGATACTGATTGTGAATTATATTTTTGAGAATGCGGAAACAGAAGAAAATAAGGCATAACAGACCTGATTTATGAAATGAGTATGACAATGGGGAATTTCTGGCAAGATTTAGATTAAAAATGGATACTGTTTTAAGCGGACAGGAATTAATCTATGATGATTTTGAGCAAATGGCAGACAGGCAAAAATAGTTCATATTATAATCATTGTAAAGAAATGTTAATCTTTTTAAATAATCAAAATTAAATTTAAAAAAAATCATAAATATTAGCTATATCAGTAACACGTTCTACAATCCTGTAGGTATTAGCCTGAGAATTAAGTAACCTAGCTACAGACTTCCATGCTCTTACCTTTTGAAAGACGTTGTGACATATAACATCAGTTTTTTTTCTAGCATATTATTATGGTTATATTTTTGTGTTCCAATTGTATCGTTTTTGTGCTTTTAGTTTAGAAAGTTTAGGCTGTACAATTTATGTGTGCAATTTGTATAGGTTTTTGTGTATTTAGTTTGTGTGTGAGTTAAGACTATGTATGTGTTCAGTCTGTATAATTTCTTTCTTTTTATTGTGTGTTTAGTGTGGATAGTTGTGTGTTCAGATTATAATTTTTTGTGTTTGGTTTGCATAGTTTTTTGTGGATGTTTAGTTTGTATAATTCATGTGTTCAGTCTGTATTGTTTTTCGTGTTTAGTTGGTATAATTTGTCTATGTGTTTAGTTTGTAAGTGTATAGTTCATGTATTTAGTTAGTATAATTTTTGTGTTCAATTGTATCGTTTTTTGTGAGTTTAGTTTAGATAGTATGGCTGTTTAGCCTGTACAATTTATGTGTGCAATTGGTATTTAGTTTGTGTGTGAGTTAAGATTATGTATGTGTTCAGTTTGTGTAATTTTTTTCTTTTTCTTTTATCGTGTGTTTAGTGTGGACAGTTGTGTTCGGATTATAATTTATGTGTTCAGTTTGCATATTTTTGTGTGGATGTTCAGTTTGCATAATTTATGTGTTTAGTCTGTATTGTTTTTCGTGTTAAGTTAGTATAATCTGTTTATGTGTTTAGTTTGTAAGTGTATAGTGTAAGCTCTCTTGGACTGGCTCCCCAAGTGTAGTAGACCTTCAGCTCACCCTACATTCCTGTAGGAGGCCATTGTCCTTATGGGATTTCAGGCTTTTTGTATTTTGTATTTTTGTATTGTATTATGGTTATATTTGGTTCCTTTTGTACAGAATGTAAAATTTTTCCTTTGTCAGAAGAGAGCCAATTGTTGATCCATAGGTTTGTAAAATGAGATTTAACTGAAGCAAAAGTACTGGATAGAGATATCACTTGAAGAGGAGAATTTTACACTGAGGGATTCCATGAATCATAAGCAGTGAAAAATATAGTGGGAATGCGCTGGTGTTAATGCAGCTTCTGTGGGTACTTCTTTGTTACTTGTTAGCTTAAAAACAAGTTTAAGCCCCCTCACCAAGACAAGGTGCAGAAGACACAGTCCTGCAGTATATATTGACTACACCCCAACCCTGGCTACTAGCAACAGGCATCTATAATGAACACCGATCAAAATACTCCTCATTTCTCGTGAAAAACAACAACTTAATAGACTACAGTGGACTATAGTGGACTTTATGTTGTCAGCAAACAGCCGGATACATTAAGAAGATTGATTGATTAATTATTATGGTTATTCACTATCTAAAGTAGCTTGAATGTATCTTCTATCTTCAGTTTTGATTTCTAACTGCTTTTGATTCATTTATTTTTTATAATAAACTCCGTACACAAAATAGTAATAATATGTTCGTAAACATAAAAAACTGGTATTGTGAATGCATTTTATAAACAAAACACCATCTAAAGTATTGCCAACTTCTGCTCCAATTCTGCTAACTATGAAATAGATAACTTTGGAATAAACTAATGTCATACAACACAGAGCTCCATTTATTCTATAGTTAGGATATTCCACGAATAGCTATTCCAAGATTTATTCCGCGGTCGTACAACTGGGTCTAAACAAGGATACAAGTTTATTCAGCCATTTAGCACAATAGTTTATTGTTACAAGTAAATGCATGGAAAATGCATTATAACAGAATCGGGGAAATTATTATTAATCATTTCAAATTTAAATAAATGGTTTGTTTTTTGACGCTAACATTTTATGTGTGATCGCCGTTTGTTATTAAATTTGTCGACAGGTGTCATTCATTTGTTATTATTCGCATTTGTTGATAGGTGTTATTCATTTGTTATTATTCGGCGGCGATTGTGAAAATGTTGTAACAAAATAAATTATAAAAATTTTAGTTTTGTCTGCAAAGAAATAGGTAGGTGACACATTAATTATACAACAATATAAATAAATGGCATATAAAAAATGTTTGTAAGTGACACATTAATTATACATCAGTGTAAATAAATTACATACCGGTATAGGTTAATGCTTGAATATGTATTTTACTCCCTGGATGTTTTCGCGTTCAGCCACAACCCCACGAGTGGCGCTCAGAGCAACTACGGGAAGTCGTCAGAAATGGTTTTTACGCTTACTGTACAGTACGTCTTATCTACATTAATTGCTGTTTTTTACAAATCTCCACTTCAGTAAATTAATTTAGAAAGAGTACAATTATAATAAGACATTTAGTTATTTCTTCATAGCACACAGTGGTGAGCGACACTGATAATTCGTTACTTTTAAGTAAACAAATAAAAGTTGATTTCACTTATTTACTTACCGCAAGTGTGTTGTAAGTTTAACTTACAAGGTCTACCAACAACATCGGTAAGGTTGTTAAAAGAAAATCGGCCAAAAATTACTTTTCCCACTTACTTCACATATTTCAAGAATTTTATGTTATATTCTTTCTCCGAGCATCGTTGATATGGGTCTGTTATAACAGAAATAAGAAATATAATTCATGCAAAAATGTAAGTCTATCCCTCTAACAAACACCATGTCAATGCAAAAGTCTGGTCTATCAAGTGACGTAAGAATTATGCAATGTAACTAATTACTGTTGTTGAACAAGTGACGTCATACGTTAAAACTTCAGTAACGTTTTATCAATTTGATCCTCCAGCATAAACGTTTCACTTAAGTAACGAATCTTCGTTTTAAATAACAAATATAAAAATATTGACCAAATGCGATTCAACAATTAAACGTTTGAAATTTGTATGAACGTAGAATAAGGTGACAAAGTAAACGGTGCATTTCGTATCGGAGGAATAAATAATTATTTTTAAGAAAAACGATTAATATAAGGTAACGGTAATTTTCTAATTTTTAAACAAATTCTTCAACACTCGATAAATTGACACTTGAAAGAAAGTAAAAAAAAAAATGAGGAATTATAATGTACCAAATGTAGAAACATTAGTAAAAAATCGATTCAGATATTATATAGGGTGTTTAACGAAGTTCTCCCCCGGTTTACGGAGGTGATTCCTGAGGTTACTTGGAACAAATAAATGTAAATAAATTAATGGGATTACATTCATAATTACGGAGTTACAACACATTTCCGAAACGCGTCATGGTGAATGGGGCGCTAGGCATGTTCGTTGCCATAATTACGTGCACGTGCATCTGGGGGTGGATGAAAGGCATCGTGTATCAGATTAAGGTAAAAACACGCAAGAGTTGCTTCAACGCATTCTGGATGCCGCGGCGACAATAAGGGACAAACGTGTCAAGCTGCGAAATGCTACACGTGCGGTTCACACTCGTGCGTACCGTTGCCTTGAGGTTCAAGGAGGCATTTTCGAAAATTTGATTTAAATCCACTCTAAATGAAGGAAACTGATACATAAACAATCAATTGTTCGTATTTAAATTACTGTTTTGCATTTTTGTTGGTGAAATCCTGCAATAAAGGTTTTTCTGTCATTTTAAAACTACAGTAACTCAGTAATTATGAATGTAATCCCATTAATTTATTTTCATTTTTTATTCCAAATAACCGCAGGAATCACCCCCATAAACTGAGGAAGAGCTTCGTGAATCACCCTGTATATATACTGGTACAAAACACACAAACACAATTGCATGAACAACATTTTTTTTGTTTCATTTATCAAAGTTTAGAAGTTTTATTATTATTATTATTATTATTATTATTATTATTATTATTATTATTATTATTATATAATAATCCGTGGCGCTACAGCCCGTGAAGGGCCTAGACCGACCAGCCGGCTGCTGGCCTCACGTCCACATGCCGAAGCAAAGGTGGACGATCATCCAACCAGAATGGAGGTATCGTGTGGTTAGCACGATGATCCCCCCAGCCGTTATAGCTGGTATTCGCAACCGGATTTCGCTACCTATCGTAGCTCCCCAAGTGCATCACGATGCTGGGTGGGCACCGGTCCCATACACTGGCCGAAATTTCATGAGAAAATTTCTTCCCCCATGAGGACTCGAACCAGCGTGCATTCCGTAACGCGAGTCCTAGGCGTGATGCCTTAGACCGCGACGCCACGGCGCGGGACATTATTATTATTATTATTATTATTATTATTATTATTATTATTATTATTGTTATTATTAAGGTAGGTGTTCCTGATATGGCCATGCTAAGGTTTGAGAATTTTTCTAGATGCCATTTTGAAAAAAAAAATGTAAACCACTTTTTTCTTACTCGTTCTCAGTCTAATGGACTTTCTTAAAACAATTTCCTTTCCCCATAAAAATAGCTTTAATTGTCCAAAAAGTCCCAAATTCCAAAAGTCTACCTAGTGGCCATATCAGGAACATGTGCACATGATATGGCCACCCTTGTTCCATGTTCTACAAATCGTGATTGTTTTCAGTTTGATAGCGCAGTTGTGTTAAAATTAAATAATTTTAGTATAAAATGAATAAATATGACACTTAATAATCTTTTTTATAATTCAAAAGTGCAGTCAAAACAGGTTTTTCCATAAAAATTAAGTTGTTTTTCTTAAAATACAAAATTTTTGCGTAATTCCAGCTATAAGGCATGTAAATTTGTCAGGTGAAAAAAAAAAAAAGTGAAATGAACTTGATATGGCCATGGTGCATTTGATATGGCCATATCAGGAGCAGGTAAGCTTTCACGAAAATCGTTTGATTATGAACAACTCGTAAAAGATACGCCATCAACGACAACACCAATCAACAGAACATTAAAAACTGAATGGAGTACTATGGTTTTCATGGAACAAGTTTTTGAAAAACATGCATAAAACAAAGGAGACTAACCAGAGAAAAATAAGAAGACGTCACATGAAAACCGCAAAACAGGCAACTGACGCCATATTGCTCAACCTGACTGGATGAAAAACGATCAAGTGACATACCAGGATGTCCTTTCACTGGATGCTGCTGCAATTTAGCGGATTTTTTGGTTAACTAACTCACAATAGGGGGGTGGCCATATCAGAAACATGGCCATAACAGGAGCACCCACCTTATTCAAATAATACAAATATAAATATATCGAATGAAAGATACAGGATAACACAAAAGCACAACACAGTCATAATAACATTACAGTCATTTTTGTATCAAAACAAATGAATGTTGTTTTTTCCTATACTGAGTGCTAGTACGTTAAATCTAACAATCTTTAATTAAATTAAGACAATATTAAGTTTTTATAGCAACATATTTCCAACCAACATTCAGTAAATATGACAACGGTATGACTATCTTACGTGGCTTATTTCGTTTCTTAGCAACCAGAATAAAAAATACGTTTCTTTTTTATGTCCCTAGCTTTTGTTTCTCTGAGTGACGATTCTCATAAGAACAAGAGTACAGCTCCGGCATCTGTGTGCGATTTCTTCAACCTAGACGTTTATGATTCCGCTCGGTCGTATATATTCTCTATTCCAGTGTCATTTCTTTTGCTTTTATGAACCATAACTGTAAATGTATTTTACTTCCAGTTGTACAAAGCGGGACTCTGCCAAGCGACTAGCACATCTAGTGGACTACATTCCGCTGCGGATTCACTTTCTTGAGCTGATATATGGCTCTTCGGTTGATATAACACCTTGGCGGAGGAAACATCGACCCCAAGATTTTAATACATTTGTAAGAGAATAGCTCTACATTTAAAGAACTTTCTAAACAGTTAAAAGGTTCTGAATTGACAGTAACTGTACTACAGTAGTTACTGATGTTGTAGTAGTTGCCATGTTTACTGAGGTTCAGGGGTTCAAGCCCCGCAGAAGGCGATGACTTTAGAAGGACGATAAAGTCTTTTTTAGGGTTACCTCCAGGAGAAACGCAAAATTGGGACGCACGTACAGTAGATTTTCACCACGTAAATTAATCCTATCTCTGATAGAGGGTTCCAGGCAAAATTTGTCGGCTATTTCTTGACCAGGTAAAAATTCGACGACGAATAATCTCTGCAGTTGATAATGTCGTTAAATAAAAACCTATTAGCACCTAGAAATTGCACAATACAGATAGACAGATAGGTGATATATCAAAAACTACTTTTTCAGTGAATGTCTGTCGAAAACTTGAAATAGATTTCAGCGTGGCACGTTTTTCTGCATACCACTCGCGAACAATAAATTGTAACAAAATGTACAACATTGTCCCTTACGGGAATAACGTTTATGCCATCCGCAATACATTCGTAAATCTGATTATTCTTCTGTTACAAACAGTGTTGCCAACCGCACCGGTCTGGATCGTACAAATATGATAATTTGGTATCACGTAGGCCTACGATCGTATGATTCAACCCGCGGATAGTACGCAAAATGTACGATCCTGTCGACAAAGAAGGTAAAACATGTAAAAAAAGAAAGGATTTTAAATATTTATTACAATTTACAACATTTGAAATTTTATATATACATTTCTGCAGTATTACAGGTATATTAATTCATTTACAGACTTAAAGTAGTTTCTGCACGTAACACTTCTGCGTTAGAAGTACTGTATATAGTCGACTGTCGCTAAACGTAGTGTATTTCTATAACATTGCTTCCCTATGTCTCCAGGTGCAGGCGACATGGCAGCTTAATTTTGGTAAGCATTATTATAGCGACAAGAAATCACGTAGTGTCCATTACTTGCGGTTATTCAGAAACGACAAATATTCCTTTGTTTATTTCCAAATATCTCAGAGAAATGGTCTCTGCAATCCTTTCAATAGTCTAAACAAAAATTATTGTTAATTAATATTTGAGGAGAAAAATTCGCTCCGACGCCGGGGATCGAACCCGGGTCCTTGGTTCTACGTACCAAGCGCTCTGATTACTCAGCTACGCCGAATTCAATCCCCAGCACCGGATCGAACTCTCCTCCTTCGATGTTTCTCTTTGTGGCCTGACTCCAAGTTAGGCATATACGTTGGCGTTTTATGTCCAAGACAACTGCCATTATACAAGGGGCGCACTCAACTGAGTGACTGTTCGGCCGGGATTCCGCAGTTAAGTGCACAGTAATCTGTACAGAAATATGCACTGCTAGCTATGGTATAATTGCAGTTGACTTAAACATAACGTCAATGTATATGCCTAACTTAGCTATAGTATAATTGCAGTTGACTTAAACATAACGTCAAAGTATATGCCTAACTTAGCTATAGTATAATTGCAGTTCACTTAAACATAACGTCAATGTATATGCCTAACTTAGCTATGGTATAATTGCAGTTGACTTAAACATAACGTCAATGTATATGCCTAACTTAGCTATGGTATAATTGCAGTTGACTTAAACATAACGTCAATGTATATGCCTAACTTAGCTATGGTATAATTGCAGTTGACTTAAACATAACGCCAATTTATATGCCTAACTTAGCTATGGTATAATTGCAGTTGACTTAAACATAACGCCAATGTATATGCCTAACTTAGCTATGGTATAATTGCAGTTGACTTAAATATAACGTAAATGTATATGTCTAACTTAGCTATGGTATAATTGCAGTTGACTTAAACATAACGCCAATGTATATGCCTAACTTAGCTATGGTATAATTGCAGTTGACTTAAACATAACGTCAATGTATATGCCTAACTTAGCTATGGTATAATTGCAGTTGACTTAAATATAACGTCAATGTATATGCCTAACTTAGCTATGGTATAATTGCAGTTGACTTAAACATAACGTCAATGTATATGCCTAACTTAGCTATGGTATAATTGCAGTTGACTTAAACATAACGTCAATGTATATGCCTAACTTAGCTATGGTATAATTGCAGTTGACTTAAACATAACGTCAATGTATATGTCTAACTTAGCTATGGTATAATTGCAGTTGACTTAAACATAACGTCAATGTATAAGTCTAACTTAGCTATGGTATAATTGCAGTTGACTTAAACATAACGTCAATGTATATGCCTAACTTAGCTATGGTATAATTGCAGTTGACTTAAACATAACGTCAATGTATATATCTAACTTAGCTATGGTATAATTGCAGTTGACTTAAACATAACGTCAATGTATATGCCTTACTTAGCTATGGTATAATTGCAGTTGACTTAAACATAATGTCAATGTATATGCCTAACTTAGCTATGGTATAATTGCAGTTGACTTAAACATAACGTCAATGTATATGCCTAACTTAGCTATGGTATAATTGCAGTTGACTTAAACATAACGTCAATGTATATGCCTAACTTAGCTATGATATAATTGCAGTTGACTTAAACATAACGTCAATGTATATGCCTAACTTAGCTATGGTATAATTGCAGTTGACTTAAACATTACGTCAATGTATATGCCTAACTTAGCTATGGTATAATTGCAGTTGACTTAAACATAACGTCAATGTATATGCCTAACTTAGCTATGGTATAATTGCAGTTGACTTAAACATAACGTCAACGTATATGTCTAACTTAGCTATGGTATAATTGCAGTTGACTTAAACATAACGTCAATGTATATGCCTAACTTAGCTATGGTATAATTGCAGTTGACTTAAACATAACGTCAATGTATATGCCTAACTTAGCTATGGTATAATTGCAGTTGACTTAAACATAACGTCAATGTATATGCCTAATTTAGCTATGGTATAATTGCAGTTGACTTAAACATAACGTCAATGTATATGCCTAACTTAGCTATGGTATAATTGCAGTTGACTTAAACATAACGTCAACGTATATGTCTAACTTAGCTATGGTATAATTGCAGTTGACTTAAACATAACGTCAATGTATATGCCTAACTTAGCTATGGTATAATTGCAGTTGACTTAAACATAACGTCAATGTATATGCCTAACTTAGCTATGGTATAATTGCAGTTGACTTAAACATAACGTCAATGTATATGCCTAACTTAGCTATGGTATAATTGCAGTTGACTTAAACATAACGTCAATGTATATGCCTAACTTAGCTATGGTATAATTGCAGTTGACTTAAACATAACGTCAATGTATATGCCTAACTTAGCTATGGTATAATTGCAGTTGACTTAAACATAACGTCAATGTATATGCCTAACTTGGAGTCAGGCCACAAAGGGAAACATCGAAGGAGGAGAGTTCGGTCCGGTGCTGTGGATTGAATTTGGCGTAGCTCAGTGGTCAGAGCGCTTGGTACGTAGAACCAAGGACCCGGGTTCGATCCCCGGTGTCGGAGCGAATTTTTCTCCTCAAATATTAATTGTCAATATTACAGATATTATTCTGTAGGACAAATTAATAAAATCTTTAATATTTAATATAATTCACTGTTGCCACATAAGCACGTGATAACTCTAATAAGTTAGTCATAATGTTTTGAGAACCTTAAAGCAACTCTTCGCGTGTTTGTACCCTAACCCAGTGGTTCCCAACCTTTTTGATTGACGACACATTTTACCGAACACCGACGATATCGCGACACACTTTTTTTTTACTGGGTTATTTTACGACGCTGTATCAACATCTAGGTTATTTAGCGTCTGAATGATATGAAGATGATAATGCCGGTGAAATGAGTACGGGGTCCAACACCGAAAGTTACCCAGCATTTGCTCGTATTGGGTTGAGGGAAAACCCCGGAAAAAACTCAACCAGGTAACTTGCCCCGACCGGGATTCGAACCCGGGCCACCTGGTTTCGCGACCAGACGCGCTGACCGTTACTCCACAGGTGTGCACCCAACACACTTATTTCAGTTTATTAATAGTAATAATAATAATAATAATAATAATAATAATAATAATAATAATAATAATAATAATAATAATCAGTGCTTTTCTTTTGGAGAGAACGGTGGTAGAACTCTGTGTAGAATATTTTATAGCGTACGAGGAGATGATTACTGTCCAGTGCGCGGGAATTTTGTCATTTTTAACCTCCTTTTCGTCCAACTAAGACTTTCAAGGTCCAAGCGGAATTCAAAGAAAAATTATATTAAAAACATAATTATTCACACATATTTCGTTCCATGATGAAAAATGCAATGAAAAGGTGCCGGAACACCGTTCCAGCGTGTTCCGTCAGAAAAAAAGAATTGATAACAACTTCTGCAGTATGTAGTGTTGTAGATAGGTCGATGTTAACACGCAATCGAAAATTCTAAAAGAACAGAAGCAACTTGTATGACATTAGAAAGAAAATAAAGGTATATGTCAACCTATCTATGCTTGATGTCCGATTAAAGATTATCGTTTTTGAAAACTCGCCCATTTAAATTAACGTGAAGTCTGCGCTTGGTGGGTTGCACAGAGTTTCTCTATACGTGGCCTTATGGTTGAAAAACTGAACTGAGTATTGTTGCAGGTGTTCACGTTTCATTGGTGAAGTCTGTCTCAAAAATAAAATGTACCATATCAAAGACTTCGTTGCAAATAAAAAATGCGTTGTAAAGAGACTTTCTGGATGGCATACAATTTATTTTTCAAATCCAAAATTTCGCGACACACTCCTTGGAGCTGCGCGACCCACCGGTTGGGAATCCCTGTTAACCTTATAAAAGCTTAATAAACAGCGACTCTCAACAAAGAGAATGTAGTTATGGCAACAAACATGCCTAGCGCTCCATTCACTATGACGCGTTTTGGAAATGTGTTGTAACTCCGTAATTGTGAGTGTAATCCCATTAATTTATATATATATTTTTGTTCCAAATAACCTCAGGAATCACCTCAATAAACAGTTGGAGGACTTCGTATATCACCCTGTATTATTCGTTATAATTTCAAAAAACTCATTGTAGTTATATTGATGTGTGAATAGTTTCGACTATCAATTGCACTGTTGTCTGGAGGCTAGGCTTCGTGGAATGAGGAAGCAATATATTATGAAGTAGTTTACGATTGTTAAATTTAAAAGCAGGGAGTATGAAGATAAAAATAAAAAAAAAAATAGAAAACTTTTCTTTCAAATCTAAAACATCATTACAATCCCTAACCATGCTCACAATAACAATCACGAACAGCATAAACGTTTCTTACAATATTATTGCGACGATTCGATGAATCCCCTGTAACTTTTTTGCAACATCAGAGTTCTTTCTCTAATGAGAAAGTGATGAGGCAAGATATTACATTTAAGTTATACACAACAGACTGTTCCATTTTTTACTATGGCTTGGACAATTGGAGGTTGAAGAGGAATGAACAAGGAAAACTGCAACTCCAGATACGAGACTTTTGCGCTGCCTTTTCTATTATTCACTCAGAGCCCATGCGGAAGATACAGAAGGACACACTAACATTTTTAATTTAGCAGTAAAAATTGAACATGAAAAATTCATCGGGTATGAACATCGCCTACCAAAACTACTCTTGAACTGAAAGTCTGGAGTTTGCAGAGATGTGACTGTTCAGTTAGTCGGAGACGAGATAGATTTCCCTGACAGATTATTTACCTATCACAAGACAAAATTCTTGCATAATAATAATAATAATAATAATAATAATAATAATCATTCAAGAATCCCAAAAATTATGATGCAATATAAACCTAGAGGACATCGTCGACCAGGAAGACTTTTAAGAAGACTGCTAGATGGGGCCGAAACAGGTCTACAGAGGCCTAATTCGTGAAGGATGATGATGATGATAATAATAATAATAATAATCAGTTATTATTATCATCAGTTATTCATAGATTTCAAAAGGGCATATGACTCGGTTAAGAGGGAAGTATTATATGATATTCTCATTGAATTTGGTATTCCCAAGAAACTAGTTCGATTAATTAAAATGTGTCTCAGTGAAACGTACAGCAGAGTCCGTATAGGTCAGTTTCTATCTGATGCTTTTCCAATTCACTGCGGGCTAAAGCAGGGAGATGCACTATCACCTTTACTTTTTAACTTCGCTTTAGAATATGCCATTAGGAAAGTTCAGGATAACAGGCAGGGTTTGGAATTGAACGGGTTACATCAGCTGCTTGTCTATGCGGATGACGTGAATATGTTAGGAGAAAATACACAAACGATTAGGGAAAACACGGAAATTTTACTTGAAGCAAGTAAAGCGATGGGTTTGGAAATAAATCCCGAAAAGACAAAGCATATGATTATGTCTCGTGACGAGAATATTGTACGAAATGGAAATATAAAAATTGGAGATTTATCCTTCGAAGGGGTGGAAAAATTCAAATATCTTTGAGCAACAGTAACAAATATAAATGACACTCGGGAGGAAATTAAACGCAGAATAAATATGGGAAATGCGTGTTATTATTCGGTTGAGAAGCTCTTATCATCCAGTCTGCCGTCCAAAAATCTGAAAGTTAGAATTTATAAAACAGTTATATTACCGGTTGTTCTGAATGGTTGTGAAACTTGGACTCTCACTCTGAGAGAGGAACATAGGTTAAGGGTGTTTGAGAATAAAGTGCTTAGGAAAATATTTGGGGCTAAAAGGGATGAAGTTACAGGAGTATGGAGAAAGTTACACAACGCAGAACTGCACGCATTGTATTCTTCACCTGACATAATTAGGAACTTAAAATCCAGACGTTTGAGATGGGCAGGGCATGTAGCACGTATGGACGAATCCAGAAATTCATATAGAGTGTTAGTTGAGAGACCGGAGGAAAAAAGGCCTTTAGGGAGGCCGAGACGTAGATGGGAGGATAATATTAAAATAGATTTGAGGGAGGTGGGATATGATGATAGAGAATGGATTAATCTTGCACAGGATAGGGACCGCTGGCGAGCTTATGTGAGGGCGGCAATGAACCTTCGGGTTCCTTAAAAGCCATTTGTAAGTAAGTAAGTAAGTAATAATAATAATAATAATAATAATAATAATAATAAATTTATTTATTGTTTATTATTAATATTTGTGTGCTAAACAACAGCCAGAAGCCAATTATAATTCAGCACAATACACAGACAGAAGATAAAAAGGAGCAAAAATAAATAAATAATATCTTAAATAAAAAAAAACATACATAAATAAAATTGAGAACAAGAACAGTAAATACTAATAATCAAAACGAAACGATACCTTAAAAGGATCTAAATTGTGCCCATGCAAATTGGCATATTTTATGCATGTACAGACTGGAGAAAGTGATTTTGAATTTCTGTTGTAAATTTTTTTTTGAAATCTTGAACCCTTTGTAGGAATACGAAGGCTGATATTCTTTATGATAGACTCACAATCAATATCACCCTTGATAATTTTGCAAAAAAAATTGATAATCAAGATTTTGACGTCTAGAATAAAGGCTACAACAGTTAAAATATTTACAGGTAATCTCATAATTGAAGTCAGAGGAATTGGGTATAAATTGAAAAGCACATAAGGAAATAAATTGTCTTTGAATATTTTCCGATTTCACCGAATCAGTTGAAGTAATGGAATTCCAGGCTACAGATGCATATTCAAGTTTAGATCGAACCAAAGTAAAGTATAGCATTAATAGAGACTCTGGAGTAGAAAAAGAATATGTTATAGATCTTATTAAACCAAGCATTCTTATTGAATGATTATAAATATATTGAACATGATCGTGAAAATGTAATTTAGAATCGAGTAATACACCTAGATCTTTTATAGAATTTTTCCTAATAATACAGACGTTGAATAATTTCAAGGGAAAAATTGTTCTGGGGCCGGGTATCGATCCCGGGACTTCTGGTTGAACGTACCAGCGCTCTGCCAACTGAGCTACCCGGGAATTCCACCCGACACCGTCTCAACCTTTCCCTTCATATCCACACAACTCGCGTGGGCTGACGAAACGCCAGAGACCACATCGAGTGCACACAAACTGTGTGACTTGAAATTGTGGTTTTCTGTTAACGTACACAGTGACGTATATATTATGCAAATATAATCTTTCAGGTAAGGCTCCCTGTAAAGCAGATTTGAATAATTTCAAGGGAAAAATTGTTCCGGGGCCGGGTATCGATACCGGGACCTCTGGTTGAACGTACCACCCGGCCCCGGAACAATTTTTCCCTTGCAATTATTCAAATCTGCTTTACAGGGAGCTTCACCTGAAAGACTAGATTTGCATAATATATACGTCACTGTGTACGTTAACAGAAAACCACAATTCCAAGTCACAGATAGATTGTGTGCACTCGTTGTGGGTCTCTGGCGTTTCGTCAGCCCACGCGAGTTGTGTGGATATAAAGGGAAAAGTTGAGACGGCATCGGGTGGAGTTCCCGGGTAGCTCAGTGGTAGAGCGCTGGTACGTTCAACCAGAGGTCCCGGGATCGATACCCGGCCCCGGAACAATTTTTCCCTTGAAATTATTCAAATCTGCTTTACAGGGAGCCTTACCTGAAAGATTAGATTTGTATAATACAGACGTTATTAAGAGAATAATTAAACTTGATAATAATAATAATAATAATAATAACAGTAATAAATATATGCACGAAGAAATAGGGACTGGAGCAACGGCTCGATCGTCATGCTGACCACACATTACCTATTGTTTGGTGATCGTTCACCTCTTCTGAGATATATGGACGTCGGCTGTCAGCCTTGACTCTTTTGGATCTCTTTTACAACCTTATGTTTCATGATACAGTCGAACTTGGCTAATTCAAACGATTTTAATTCGAAATCGTGAATAATTAGAACTTTTCGCGCGGTTTCTTGATGTTACTGTATAACGCAATGTTAAAAAATCGTCTGTAATTCGAATTCGATATCTTGTTTTAATAATTCGAAGCGAAATCCAAAGAAATTCAGTTTCAACGTTGCGAAAATCAGTCCGGAACAGACTGTCGCTCTGTATTCAGATGAAGAATGGCCAGAACATCTCGAAAAACCATGTGCCTATAATCGCTCAGGCGAAGGTCCATATCCAGGAATTAAGATGCTATGTTGAAGGACAGCAAAATGTGTGTAAAAGAATTTTCCAATCGCTCAATAAACTCCAAGGGCCGTATTCATAGACATTTTTAGCGCGGGCTTTCGGTGGATGATCAGCGTTTTTCGTATTCATAAACCAGTGTTAGCGATAGGATATGATTTGAATTCTGTACTAGTAACCAGTGGATGACCGGGACTAGCTTAGTACGCTCGTAGAGCGTGCTGCGAAATGTCTATGAATAGTACCCCAAGAATTTTGCATGAATCTAACGTAAGATTAAATGTTAAGAAACAAACAAAAGCATCAAGCCTTTTTTTTTAATTTTGAATATATTGTATTTCGACAACTCATGCGAAATCTTGAATAAATAGTTTGTTGTTATTTTATTCCTTTGATTCTTTTTTATATAAGACGTTCCGGGTACGATTCTTGTGGGTGCACAGTAAATTTAGTTGCTTGGTTTAGACCTTTTCTCTCGAAAAAGTTACTGTATTTAAACCAAGTCCCGCGCCGTGGCGTCGTGGTCTAAGGCATCCTGCTTAGGACTCGTGTTACGGAATGCGCGCTGGTTCGAGTCCTCATGGGGGAAGAAATTTTCTCATGAAATTTCGGCCAGTGTATGGGACCGGTGCCCACCCAGCATCGTGATACACTTGGGGAGCTACGATAGGTAGCGAAATCCGGTTACGCAAACCAGTTACAACGGCTGGGGGGCTCATTGTGCTAACCACACGGTACCTCCATTCTGGTTGGATGATCGTCCACCTCTGCTTCGGCATGTGGCCGTGAGGCCAGCAGTCGGCTGGTCGGTCTTGGCTCTTCGTGGGCTGTAGTGCCACGGATTATTATTATTATTTAAACCAAAGTATCTCTGACGTAGCCACCGGCTTGGCTCAGTCGGTTAAGGCGTTTGCCTGCCGATCTGAAGTTGCGTTCGGGCGCGGGTTCCATCCCCGCTTGGGCTGATTACCTGGTTGGTTTTTTTCCGAGGTTTTTACCAACCGTAAGGTGAATGCCAGGTAATCTATGGCGAATCCTCGGACTCATCTCGCCAAATACCATCTCCCTATCACCAATCTCATCGACGCTAAATAACCTCGTAGTTGATACAGCGTCGTTAAATAACCAAATAAAAAAATCTCTGACGTAGAAAGCAAGAAAACAATTGAAACCTGTCTAATTCGAGATCTTGAATAATTCGATTTCTTAAATGGTCCGAATTAACTAAGTTCGACTGTACTAAAATAATAATTTTACCTATTGTAATATGCAGGGTTCAGAGCCATAGTGGGCCAAGCGCCATTTATTAAAAACAGAGAAAGCAAGGGTTAAAGTTAAGTGAATACCATAGTTTAATGAAGATTGACATATCATTTAATTTGAATGTGTATACTTTATATTACTTTTTATATGTTTCCATTGAATTATGGTAATAACTTCATTTTAACCCTTATTTTCTACGGCTTGGCCCACTATGGTTCTGAACCCTTCAACTATTATATGGAGAACTTTATTTTCTATTAATTTGTAAAAAAAATAATAATAATGGCATAATAATATCTACTTCGAATGTAGAATTTATAAATATAGATCTTTATTATTTTTTTTTCGGGTTATAAAGAATCTCCCGTCTGCAATCCACAAACCGAAATTTAAGGTACTATCTTCTTAATTGGGTATACAATGAATAATTTCATTTATGTGTCTTTTCGTTGAAGTTAATGAAACACTCTGATTTAACACGACGTTACAAAGTAAACATTTGCCATACGGCAATTTCATCTCCATAATCAAAATCTCAGCCGAATTTATAATCAGATTTAGACACCCAGCATGCAGTCCGGAGATTCGTACATCGCCCAGCACGTTCGGCAACTTCTCGCGCCTCTGCGCGCATCTGGTTGCCTAGCAACAATAATCCAAAGCCTTCTGAGTACTTTTACCTTTGCATTGCGTACAAAAGGCCATGAATTATGTATGGGTGGGCGAACCGGCGAGGGTATTAATAACAAACTATACCCCCCTCCCTTTTAAAATAAGGCCCGATCTGTAGCAGCCGCGAAGGGGGGGGAGGCAGTAGGAATGTGTGGAGTGGGGAGTTAACGGTACAGCGGGGGGTGAACGATCTCTGTTCCTGCCGCAATAATAAGACATATCCCCGCCATTGTTGCCAGATCGTCTGCGGGCTGGGGCTCTGCCAGGACTGCATGCCGTCAAAATCCGCGATCAGACAATTGTGACAAACCCAGAAGGCAATTCCAGCGATTGCATTATCATTTCCGTGCCAGCCCGTCTTCAGACTGTCTGTTGACACTTTCACACCAAAGCCGTCAGTAGTTCCTTCTCGGATAGCTATTTACGTTTCGAGCTGATAAAGTAGCAAAGCTTTTTAAAAATATACTGCATTCAAATCACCAAATCATAATCTGATTAACTTACGTAGTTTTTAACGCCTTAAATAGTTATTTAACGATGCTGTAGCAATTTTGAGGTCACTTAACCAGGAAAATGGTATAGGAGAGACTGTTGTACCTTTAGCATAGTGTACCTTTGAACATTTTTTGTTTTTTAATTTTTGCTGCTACCTAGAGGACTCAAACTGAAGTAGATTGTAGAGAAAGCCGCTAAGTAGCTCTGGTCGTAGTTTCAGTTTGATTTATTGCAAAGTGTGAGTTCCGTGGACAAAATAAGTTTTTTTAGTACCAAAAGTAATCATTTCGTTCATTGATGTATGTTTTCTAACACAAAACCAAATTGCATTTGTTAATATCTTTCAAGTACTGTGTGTTCCCTATCATCTGGTGAGTAATAACATATTTTAATTTCCATGATTTATTTGACTCTCTTATTTTTCGGAGCCATATTTGTTTAAACGCGCACCCTCTTGTACCTTTGAACACAAAACATCTTGTACCATGGAAAATGTTCCAAATTACACGATACTATCGGTTTTTGTTTTTCTTTTATTTTAAGGTCATATCACGAAGTAAGTCTGGAATTAAAGATGTCCCCAATTGATTCGGATGCCTTGAAGAAAGCTGTTGAAGCACTTATTGCTTCTCCAGGAAATAAAATCTAAATCAGAGAAGCCTGCTCTGGTTTATGATTACAAATACATTTTAAATATGATTGTCAGTTTTTACAGCTATATTCCCTCCTATATTCCATGTGTTCCAACTTACAAGAGTGTATGTTCCAAGGTACATGATCCTGCTGTACCTTTGAACACATTACATATATCTTCATTTTATTTTTTCCAGCCTTAATAGACCTGTAAAGTAGGAAAATATATACAGGAAGTTGCAAAGGAATCTTCAATAATTATTTCAAGCTTTTTTTCATTTAAACAATTTCATTTCCCAAAATTAAAAATAATAAAATGTGAAAAGTGTTTAAAGGTACAACTGTCTCCCCTATATATTTTATTTTAGTGGGTTATTTTACGACACTTTATCAACAGCTTAGGTTATTTAGCTTCTGAATGAGATTAACGCGACTATTACACTTTTACTACGTCACACTACTTTCGACCAATAAAATGGTACGAAAGGACGTCTTTCAACCAATCATGGCTGCTTATCGCACAATTTTATCGCGTCTCTAACATTTGTTTAATTTTATCGCGTCCCTAGCATTTGTTTATTTTTATCACTACCCTAGCATTTGTTTCTTTGTTTGCCAACATTTTAAATTGCACTGGTCTGGCCGTCAAAAAACAGAAAATTACAAACCACTCCAGTCGATGCACAGCACTTTCAAATATGACTCGCATTTTGGCATTAAAGAACAAGAATTAATAAAGATCACTGGTCATATATGAAGAGCACCATTCGGAAATCCTGAATGAGTTGAGGGATACACCATGTACACAAACGAGTTCACTTCTTTTACGCACACGTCCAATATAACATCAACTGAACCACCAACCACCAAAACATTCAAATTTGAAAATTGTACTTTCAATAATTGTTTCTTTTAAAATTATTCATGTTTATTTTTTATTTCATCATCGTTAATTAAAATGTTTCTTATTTATTTCATCATCCCTAATTAAAACTTTTCTAACACTTGTTCATATTATCTAGGTTATGTTTGTTATAGCTTCTGCTATATATTATGGACAGTCACGTATCAGAGATTGTTTAATACTAAGATTTATTGAAAATCATCTGTCAAGTGACGTTGATTACTGGGATCCGGATGATTGAAATGGAATGCTAATGTTTTAATAAAAATGAAACTGAATCAACAAAGCCTTCTTGACTAGTAACAGTCCACAGAGTTCAATGAAGATTCCATAGTTGTCACAACTGATAAGCTAATCATAACACACTACTGCCATCTACTAGCGTAATATTTATAATGTTGAGATGGTACAAATTTGAAGACAGTTCTATATTTTCGTAAGTCAATTAATATGTTATTGTATTGGAGTATTTCGTTACTTCTAATCTTTATATACTTAATTCTAATCGTGTAATAGTCAATTAAATCCCACTCGAGTTTTGATTTCCTCTAGATAAATCAAAACCTCTAGTGAGATTACTGTTGATAATGCCGGTGAAATGAATCCGGAGTCCAGCATTTGCTCATATTGGGTTGAGGGAAAACCCCGAAAAAAAAACTCAACCAGGCAACTTGCCCCGACCGGGAATCGAACCCGGGCCACCTGTTTCGCGGCCAGACGCGCTAACCGTTACTCCACATGTGTGGAGTGAAAATGATAAATATATTCTTATTAGAGGACCTAGCAGTCTTCTATTGAATATTGTGGAACCAATGACTTTATGTAGCCATCACGTAGATACTTATTAAAGGAGAAAAATTCGTTCCGAAACCGGGAATCGAATCCAGGGCCATCATCGAAGAACGGAATGCGCTGCTGTATTCGCCCATGACTCGCCTCGAACCCAGTAGCATCAAAATGGGAATCGCGAACACAAGTTTATTTTTGGAAAGAAAAATTCTCTGAGGGTCCTGGGTTCGATTCCCGGTGCCGGAGCGAATGTTTCTCCATTAATACGTATGAAAATGGTGATTGTGAGATGGTAAGATGAGATAAGATGAAAAATTGACGCTAGTAACACTAATGCGAGTCAGATTAATCATACCAAAAGGGAAAACGGAAGGTAAAATAATTCGCTTGGATGCGTCCTTGGAAGGGGATTTAGGGTTGTGGGAAGAATCTTTGTGAGCTATGAGCCAATTCGACACTTATCTCACTCCGTTTTTTCGCCGTTCCATAAAGAAAATTAAGAAATTTCGAATGGAAACCCGAAAACTGACGAATAATAGGCACCATTAACGTGATCAATGAATAACAATGCATTTATGTTGTAATACTGATAATAACGAAGTATGTTTTCTTAGAGGTACGGCCTATACTTATATAGGCTACATATCGGTTTAAACGTACTAGAAACACTTTCATTTTTGCAACAATTTTCTCTTTAACAATTGTGTTCCAATGACAAATCTGTTGTTCTGGTGATCTTACAAAAAGAGAGGAAGTAAACAAAAGCACGTGATAGTTAATGTATTCCTCCGCAAGATGCCGCTTTATATTGACCTTTAAATTCTTGCGTTATCGGTAGTACATTAGAATGACATTGACATTTGGAACATTTAAAAGATTTACTCTTGCTGCAGTCGACCTGGTTGGCGAGTTGGTGTAGCGCTGGTCTTCTATGCCCAAGGTTGCGGGTTCAATCCCGGGCCAAGTCGATGGCATTTAAGTGTGCTTAAATGCGACAGGCTCATGTCAGTAGATTTACTGGCATGTAAAAGAACTCCTGCGGGACAAAATTTCGGCACATCCGGCGACGCTGATATAACCTCTGCAGTTGCGAGCGTCGTTAAATAAAACATAACATTTAACATTTACTCTTGCTTATTAAAACCCTACAGTAGGTCAATATAGGGTGTTTCAGAAATACTTTGACAAACCCTTGAGGGCATGTTTCTCACACCAAAACAAGAAAAAAAACTTCATATAAACATGTGTTCGAAAATCCTTAGTTTTTTTAAGTTATTAATAACAGAACATAATGAAACATCTGTTAGATATTGTCAGCTTGGTAGTAAGTGTTGCAACTTTAATCAATTCAGAAACTCATAACAATGAAAGTTTACGTTCAACGCATTTCGAAATATAATCCAGCAACTTATGTTTGTAACCGATAGTAATTCATTTTGTTTGATAATCGAATGATATTATCGATACAAGCCTGCTGATGCACTCATTCTATCCTAGATGACTATGTTTTGCCAAGGAGACTTGTTTACTACAGACATTTGTCATTTGAACATTTGTTATGAGTTTCTGAATTGATTAAAGTTGCAACATTTGCTACCAAGTTCATAATATCTAACAGATGTTTCATTATGTTCTTTCATTAATAATTAATAACTAAGGATTTTTGTACATATGTTTATATGAACTTTTTTTCTTGTTTTAGTGTGAGGAACATACCCCCAAAATTTGTCAAAGTATTTCTGAAACACCCTGTATAAGCAAAATGGTACAAATAAAATGAAACGGAAACACCAGTAAATTCACGTGTACTTCCCGTTGTATCAACAATCGCGAATTTTGGATATTTCTTAGCGAAAATATAAAACACGTTTAGTATAATAATTCTTTTCTCATCACATGTCAAAGGCTTCCCTTGGCGACGTTTCTCACAGAAAGCCATAATCTGCGAAACACCAATTTCCATCTATCTGGTGCTATTTTTATACGAAACTGATGTTTCAGGTAAAATATCGGCGCTAACTCATTGGGAGGTGATGATGGCGAGATCGAATTAAATTTCCAATATTAAATTGTTCACTGTTCGTATCGTTCTCTGTAAAGTATTCAATAGTTCGGTATTAAAAATCGTGTAATAAATTTCACAATACCGCAGAAACTTAAAAAAAAAAAAAAAATCTGTTTCCAAGGCAACTGAAAACAAGTGAGGAGCTACAGACAGAATATTAACAGAAGGGCATTAAATGTTTGAAATACTGACATCTGATTACAACCATAAACCATAATATCAATAGATTACTAAAAGAAAAGTGCACCGCTGTGGAATAACGATTAGCATGTCTGATCGTGAAACGAACGGGCCTGGGTTCAAATCCTGGCTAGGAATAGTTACCGGTTGTGTTTCTTTTCCGGGTTTTTCCTCAACCCTAAGAGTAAAATCTGGGTAACTTTCGACGCTGAACCAGGGATTCATTTCGCTAGAATTATCATCTTGATTTAGATAGATAACCATCGCAGTTGATAAAGCGTCGTAAAAAACAATTAATAATTATGGGAAGCATAATAAGTTTCCGCTCGTTGTATTAGGCCTACTTATCCTGTAGGCAATGAGGCAATTTCGTACCTGTTACTTTTGTTTATTTCCACTTTTTAGTAAGAGTTGCAAGATAATAAGTCCATTTGGCTAACAAGCATTCTCATGCGGGCAGACAAAAAAGTTATTTTTTTCATCCACCATGTTAATAATGTCAAAACAAGTGCTTATACATATTTTAGCCACTCAAACGCAATTACTAGGGCCGTAAAGAAGTAAGTTCGCCTGGGACCGTTTACAGAAAGAAAACAATTTCATTGTAAACAATTATTGGAACAGATACAACAACTGTTTAACTATTTTTCAACATATTCCCCACTGGAATTGAGACATTTGTCATATAATGGGATCGACAGAGAGGTGGAGATGGCTGTCACACATTGGTTCCAATCTCAGACGGCAGACTTCTACGACACATGGATAAAATAGTTGATTCCACGTATGATAAATGTCTCATTTTCGGTAGAGAATATGTTGAAAATTAGCTGAAAAACTGCTGTAACTGTTCCAATAAATCTTTCCGTGAAATTATGTTTTCTTTCTGTAAACGGCCCCAGGGAAATTTATACTTTTAAGGCCCTCGTAATTGCGTTCGAGTGGCCAAAATTTGTATAAGCATTTCTTTTGACATTATTAATATGGTGGGGGGGGGGAAATAACTTTTTTTTACCTCCCTCGAGAGAATATTTGCTTGTAAGTCCTTTAATATCACTCATGAAGGAGGTTAGCTGCTTTTCTGTCACCAATCACGAAATTCGTGTGCACATTACAGTGCCAGCCAAACTATTTCATTTCACATCTGATTGATTAATTAATTCATTCATTTTTCTGTCCAACGGCAGGTCCTTCACTACAAACCCAGCATTATTTCAATCTTCCCCTTCCTCCGCTACCATCTTCGTCTCCGCAATCGATCTAGGCTATACATCTTAATGTTGACTATCATCTGATATCTTCTTCTGTCCCGAACTTTTCTCCCGTTCACCGTTGCTCCCACTAGGCAGTTTCTTTTTTTCTTTCTGATCAGTTTCAGCATCATCCTTTCTTCACTCACTCTTAACAACACAGCTTCATTTCTTATTCTGTCCGTCCATCTCAGACGCTCCATTCTTCTCCATTTCCACATTTCCAATGCTTGTAGTCATTCCTCTTCACTTCGTCGTAATGTTCATGTGTTTGCTCCATAGGGTAAAGTTGCCTAATGCCGTGATACCCTAATCCCGTGAAACTTTTTTTAAACTGAATGTCAGTCAAAGCTTTGCAGTTCGATTATAGCGCCACACATCTTTCTCGAAAGAGTGCATCTTTCAGCTACTTTTGAGACATTGGTGAACTTTCAAGCAAGATACACAATTCCGTGATAGTCGGTGAAAAAAAGCGTATCACGGCATTAGGCAACTTTACCCTACAGTGCCAAACTCCACACAAGTCTCTTCTAGTGAACGGAAATGCGGAATTGAAACTGAGGTCTCAAGGATAGAAGCCTTTCCATACGCTGACAGTGAAATTCTGTAACGTTAATTTAATTCTGATAAAGTTGGCAACGCTGACGCCAAGTAAGTCCGTGGTGTAAAGATTTCTTCTCGCCAAAATTTCAAGAAAACGCCTCTTTGGCTCGTATGTTGCCGGAAACGCTCTCTCCCACTACATTCAATGCGTGCACGCACGCACTCACGCGTGCTGTTTCAAATCGCACAGTTATGAACGCACGTTCGAGTCCCCTCCTTTATCTTAGATAACGCACCACTCGTTGCGTAAACTCGCGTCTCAACGCAAAAACGGCGTACGTACAACTTTCAATGCAATCTATGCTATACAAAGAGTATGTACAAGACGAAGCCTGGCTGGTTACCGAGCTCGTCGCTTGATGGCCGGGATGAGCCTGGTTCCAAATATTGTAAATATTTGAAATTAATCTTGATCAATCCATTATAGGCGTCGAAAAATGATTAGCAGTAGACGTTTAGCACGTGGGGAAGTGTGTACGGACTCCCAGGACGCATGCGCAGCAAAGGAGAAAAATTCGCTCCGGCGCCGGGGCTCGAACCCGAGTCCTTGGTTTCACGTACCAAGCGCTCTAACCACTGAGTTACGCCGAAGTTCAATCCACAGCACCGGATCGAATCCTCTCCTTTAGTGTTTTTCCCTTTGTGGCCATAATCCATGTTCGACATTATTGATATAGGCTATAACTTATTTTGAGTCAACTGCCATTGTACAAGAGCGCCCTCAATTGAGTGACTTGGTGGCCGGGATTTCACAATATTATATGCACTATTGGGCGAAGAATCTACGTAAACATTAATTTTTGGTCCTATAGAATTTATCTGTTATGATATTCTCCACATTTATTAGGCCTAACTATCCCCATTTGTGTATGAATATTTTGTCAAGCCTTTATATGTTAAAAAGTGAATCTTTTCCAAGTTCATGTGATTCCGAAATAACAGATCTAGAGCAACTGTTTTTAACACGGCCCCCTTTGTGTAAAGATATAAATTAACTGAAATAAAGAAGCATCAGAACATATTATTCAGTTATTAATTAATACGTCATCATTATTGTTGGAATTGCCTGTATAAAAGACGATAATTCCGGATGGTATCCTTTCAGGATATGCCGTGATTCACATAACCTCTCAAAAACAGATACAAAAAAAGAAAAAAGAAAAAGGATGGATCCGCTAACATAGTAAGCACAGGTCGCGTATTAAATTTGATGTTTTGCTGTAGGAGCATAACCTGCACCATGAATGCATAAATTTTTCTTTATAAAACGAATTCATTGCGGGCGGCATTGACGCAGTTTATATGGAGTAGTGTTGTAAATTTTTGTTACAAATTTCCTCGAGTGGCATGTAGAAAAATGTTCCACGTTGAAAGTGCACTCGTGAATTTTGTTGCAAATATCAGAAATCTCCCACTCTCAAATTTTAAATGAATCCTCTGAATAAACTGTAATATAATTCGGACAATCATGAAATAAAAGAATGCTTGTAGTTTCGAAAAGCGTAAAAAACTTTTTAGAAAGTATGTGCCACTTTTGTGGCACTCATTTTTAATAGTTAAAGATGTATATACTTCGGACATTCCTGCAACACCAAATTGCCATGTATGCAGACGATACAGCTATTTATGCAACCCATCGCAACATTAACATAGCCTCAAATCACCCTCAGGAAGTCTTAAACATCATATGCCCTTGGCTTGAAAATTGGCGCATCGCACTGAACTACAATAAATGCGAAGCAATGATATTTACTTTGTGTCGTCCTGCTAATCCTCCATGCATAAATCTTTCAACCAACGTGATACCGTGGAGACCAAAGGATGAAGTTGTAAAATAACTTGGAGCGCACTTAGATCGCCGTCTGTCATGGAAACATCACATCAACAACAAACTTAAATTGGCCTACTCAAGACTCGCTAAATTATATCCGCTCCTCAACAAGAAATCATCTCTAAAGCTACAAAATTGCATGCTACTTTACACATCTCTATTACGACCTCTACTGCTTTATGCCTGTCCTGTCTGGGGAGGAGCTGCAATAAGTGAAATTAAACACATCCAGTCATCTATACTAATAATAAATCTGTAGCCGAAATTTTTCTGGTAATTTTCGATTTTCCAAAAATAATTGGTCCTAACATATATAATCAACCACCCTGAACCCGAAAATCGCATTTTTGAAATTTTTGTTTCTATGTCTGTCTGTATGTTTGTTACCTTTTCACGCGATAATGGCTGAACCGATTTATATGAAAATTGGCATATAAATTAAGTTCGTTGTAACTTAGATTTTAGGCTATATGGCATTCAAAATACTTTATTTAAAAGGGGAGTTATAAGGGGGCCTGAATTAAATAAATCGAAATATCTCACTTATTATTGATATTTGTGAAAAATGTTACATAACAAAAGTTTCTTTAAAAATGATTTCCGATAAGTTTTATTCTTTACAAAATTTTGATAGGACTGATATTTAATGAGATAAATGAGTTTTAAAATTAAAATAACGCCATCTAATATGGTGCAATGAATTAAGAACAAATGACTTCGTCTATAAGGGGCCTTGAACAACAACAATCGAAACAGGGACCTTGGACATCAAAAATCGAAAGCTATTAAACATAGCCTACAGAGAATGTTTCTGCATTTGTATGAAGTAATATCAGAAGCTAAATTAACCGATTTGTATAATTAATTATTATTTCACCATTGGAAAGTGTAGTTTCTCTAGATGGACATAATACTATAATGTTATTACAGTAACGTCTGAGTAAATCGAGGACAGGTAAGATTAAAATAGCTTCTTATGCACAGAAAATGTTTTCTACATTTCTTAAAATAATATTTATGTACACACTCATTTTAATCTCAGAGAATTAACGAACAACGAGAGTGTTAGTATGCAGTAATAGTACGTTAGCTTAGCAATCTATTATTTTATAATTCAAATTTTAACTATGCTCAATTGAATCGTGTTAAAATACATAAAATATATATGCAATAAATGCAATGCAAAAAAAAATGGGTAATGAGCGAAGCAGATTATCTTGCGCTGTTGTAAAAGTTGTTCCCTGGATCAAACGTCCTATTTTAATTATGTAATTACTTTATATTTATTTCTAACAGGTGCAGCGGAGCGCACGGGTACGGCTAGTTTCAAAATAAAGTCCTACGAATTTCACTCAATTCTCCTTGGTTTGTCCGTAACAGCCAACTACACAGAGAAACCGGTATTGACACAATCAAACAGTTTATTCATTCACAAGCTAAGAAGTTCTATAACAACCTAGAAAATGTTCCAGGCGCCATCCACCACTCTCTCGGAAGGAAGTCCACATTTGCCACCAGAATCAAGAGCCGACTTCCAATGGACCTCATATTATAATCAAAATTTATCATCACACCAACCTATGTAAACAATTATTTATTAACAATTATTTTTGTTCATTGAGGAGCCCAATCTAGGCTGCCCTCAATTCAGTGTCATGTATTGTATTTATATTTTTTTAGAAATGATCTGTATAGCGCTAAATGCGCTGATCGATCAATAAATTGTTAAAAAAAATAGTTAAAGAGAATTAATTTCTGTATTATTTGTCCATATTTTGTTAAAAGGGTTCGAGACGTACAAAATATTTCGCATAATTCCCCTTAACTAATTATTGTTCCATGCCAACTGCATTATATAATGAGAAAATATACAATTTGCATTACACCGTTTACTGCAATGGTGCTATTGTTAAGAGATGCAGTGAAAAACGGAGGACGAGCCACAAGAATGTCATTACCAGAGTACGGAATGGCATTCACATATATACGAAACCGAAAACAGTCCATTTAACGCTGAAACTCGAACTGAGTGACAAAACTTGTTCGGTATGAAGCGAAAATACGCCAAGAATGTGTCTAGAATCCAAATGAATAGCGCATATCAAACGAAACAGTTGAAGATAAGCTCCTCTATGCAGGAACCACAGAAATTTCGTTGCTACAAGAAAACAAATGAATGTTAATCTGAGCGAGATATCGCTAAAAAGCTGAATGCAATGTCGAGTTGAAAGAATTTAACAGAACGTGCAAGCAATAAATGAACATCGGCCATTGATTTCATGAATCGGTGGCAGATGAATAAACATTTTGCGTGGATAATTAATGATATGGTATAAAGTAAATACTGTATTCAGAATGCGTGAGAATTAATGTTAAACATACCGGAATGAATCTGAAGCGCATATGAAATTATTCAATTACTAGATAAATAAACAGACTGTGCCCACTTAATGCTGATTACACAATTAGTGCCAGAAACATCTCCCTCAAAAGAGTACAATTACGGCTAACGTAATAGAAAACGAATATTTTTTCAATCTTATTACTCGAATAAAAAGATTGTATTATAATACTGAAGAAATTCGATATATGACCCGTTGCGCGGAAAGGGAACTAAAGTCGTGAAAGAAAATTTTACAGGAGAACAAAATAACGAGTTTGCGGTGTAAAAACTGCAATTCTATGTTTTGACATCTTGCGCTATCTGTAGTCTTTCTTTACATACTAAACTAGGACGTAGTTTTATTATTTACCACAAAATCGCCCAAAATGAGTTTTACTACAGTCTATTATATACAGTCACGAAGCTTGAGTTTTGAGGGTGCTAGAAACAATAGACTGTGACGATACTATTTTGCATTGCCCGTAATGAGGCGATATTAGCGATCCTAGTGGTGAGCAACTATCTAATGTTTGCATATTTACTACGTATTGAGCTTCGCGACTGTATATACTAGACTGTGGTTTTACTGACTGAATTCCGACAGCAGAAAAGAGATCCAAAGTCGTTTATGGGATTATAACATTGCCGATTTTAAGTCCCTTTCTTTTTGTACTATAATCAGCTGTTCGAATTGTCCTTGATTTAATGTTATGGAGAAGGAAATTAATATAGAAGGTTTACGTGACGAATTTCAAACTTTTATACTGATTATTTTAGGCTACACACGTGACAGTGAAAGTGAAACAAAGTGATGTGGAGAATGCAAAATCTAATAGCCAGCTAGAAGACATGTTTCAATTATTATTGTTTTAAGTTCTTTATGTTTTATATATGTAATTGATATCAATTCCATGCTGTAACTTAATGTTTAATGTGTGTGTTGTATTTCATATTAATTTGTTTATGTTCACCTGACGATCAATTCATTTTTCAGAAAACATTACTTTTATATTATCAATCAAACACAGCTTGCAAAATACACATAAATAAGCAATGTTAATGTTATTTTTACCTTCTTGTTTCATGTACAGTAGTGGCAAAAAAAAACCGGATTGACCCTTGTAGCTGATTTCAGAGCCTTGTTCACTCCAGAGCACGATAGACTGGTAACTAAGACTTTAGTGGTTCAAATCCTGCCTGGGAAGGAAACTTTTTTTTGTTCTTTATTCAAATTTATTCCCAATACTTTTCGATTGCAGCGATATATTACTACTTAATTAACTTATTATTCCCAGAACATGAATTTTACGGAGTTTTATGCTGTTGGCAGCTGAAAGGAACTGTAGCCTACTGATCGTAATAAAACATCAGTTACAGATGTTCGATGTCTGCCTTTATTAAAGTTGATTATAGAAAACAGTTGTCCACAAATATAAATGTTGAGCCAAACATAGCGATCATTTTAACAGCCAGCTTATGTAGTCGTGGGTATTATTGCTGAGAGTTAGTCTTGTAAAACTCAACCAGACCAGTAGTATTATTCAAACGGTCTTCAGCCCTTAGGCCACATTGAAGATCTATATGTTCAAGCTGTAAATCGTATGACACTGTTTCAATTGGTGTTGAAGAAATTTATCATGATAATTTTAAACTTCTTCCCAATTAAGACAAGATCTTGGAACCTAGAATTAAATTCATTTTGAATTTTAATTAATACTTGCACATAATCGTTTAACATGGCTTCATCACGAGCAGTTTCTATCTCTGGAAAGTGAACCATATTACCTTCCCGAAACTGACTTACGAAAAGTGTAAGTTTACGACTGAAATCCAGTAATTTATTCAACATATCAACAATGAGCTGGCCTTTTCCCTGAAGAGAGATATTCAAATTGTTGAAGATTAATAAATTCTAACGTACCCTACCTCATGTAATAATGCAACTTTCAACTCCTGAAGCTTTTTACTGCGATCTTCACCAACAAAAGCATCTTATCTCTATGTGTGGACTAGTAAATGACGCATTATATTATGTTTTACTCTTTCTTTAAAACTTCTATGGCAGATAAGTATTGACGGCAACTGCTGTAAAAAAAAAAAAGCATTTTCCCATGCAATATTGAAAGAATTTGCCTGATGATCACTTTTCCGTCTTTTAGATTCCTCCATTATGTATTCTTGATTAGTCAAATTGTTTTGATAGTAAATTTAGGCCTAATGAAATATGTCTCCGAAATTTTTTTCTTTGTCCTCAAACATTAATTATAATTTTATTGGTTACATCCTCATTTCGGGGAGGTCTTAAATTCAAAATCTGTATATCTGAAACAATGTCGTATTAAAAAAAAGTTACGAAGAAGTGCACTGCTTGGCTGAGAATGGTCAACGAGAAGAGCAGACATTATAGCCATCGATCGCCGGAATCAAAGAAGCCTCATTCTTGACCCCACTGTCCGTTTTGAGAAGGATGATCAACAAGCCAATAACGTTAACGATGAAAAGAAGTCTATTTACAGCGCATGTATTCCTCACTTCAGTGAGAGATACAAAACGAATATTAATACTTGGGAAGTGAAAGGACTTCTTTTTGACGCTAGGGGAACTTCATTTAAGTTAACCAAAACCATTCTCCTTTCTCTTAAATTTTCTAATGAGGACATTAACAAAATTTGTCTAATGGTATTGAGAGATTCATTATCCATTTTACACAATCACATGTATAATACTCTGTATTTTTTTTACTTCATTTCATTACTCTTCAATGTATTTTCATCTCATGTTTCTCCGAAATGAAACTGTACTTTATTTTTAAATTTATCATTATTCCGTATTTTCTCCGCAATCATATTGTATTTTAATTTAACCTCTGCTTTGTATTCTGGATCCTAGTGGTCAGCCGTAGATTTCGTTCAGATGTCCCAAATTGTGGAATTTGTGTGTTCCAAAAAGCCATACATTCTATCCCCTAGCATTTCATAAAAACCTTTTGAATCACCCTGTGTATTCCGCAGAATCAGTATATCTACTTGTCTACCGCAGTAGCTCTGTGGTTAGCGTATCGTTTACCGAGCGGTCCGTGGTTCGATTCCCGGCATGGGCGGAGATTACCTCCACTCCACGGAGCTAGAAGTGTTTCTCTTGTCTTGCACATGACCTATTACAACCTCCTGTCGTCGCCTTACATCGCTTTGATCGCTTGCAAATGTGAGTATTTCTAATGATAATTTAAAGATATATTATCTTCCATCATTGTATTAATTCGTTAGCGGACACAAAAGAACGACGTAAATGACATAAAAATATTTCCTTTTATTTTGTACGGTGATACAAGAATATCTGTGTAGTAAGTTATAGGCTATTGTACAATATTAATACTACAGAATTCTTGACATTGACAATTTCAATCTCATTGAGGCGAGCGAGGTGGCTCAGACGGGGATGTCTCGGGTTCAAACTACGTGGCCGGCCAAACTGACTGGGGTTTATTATGGTTTCACTCAGTCACAAAGGCAGGACTGTAAATTCACATACAAGACCTATATCATCTAAATCAGTTATAAGTTACAGGGCAATAGAAACAGAAACTCTACAATAGTCAACGGCCTACTGATATACTTAAAGATCCTATGATCATAGATGTTAATCTCTTCCCTTATTGTATATTTTACCAATTTTGTGAAAAAAAAAAGAATAATATTTTTTTTTTTATTTTTGTATAGAGGTCATTTAATATTACAGAATCACTATACATCACTAATTTTCTTACATACCTAAAAATCACTATGAAATAGAATTCATACCTGAATTATTATCCCGAGTTATCTCGTGTACCTTGATTCCAGCTCTGGTAGTTGTCCCACTTTGATTTTCTCCTGAACTATTTACCAACTTATGTTTTTTTTATGGATTAATTTATGAGGTACAATACCAGTGCTGTTATCAAGGCGTTAAATGTTGCTTGTCGTGTGATAGATTCGAAAGCAGAGTATTACGCACAGTGGCACATTGCATTCTGGAAGTAGTATCTGCTCTTGTGTCGAATTTGTTTGTAATTTGAGTCTCTCGCAATACTGCACATGAAATCCTGTCTGGTTTGGTTGTTCTTCTTCAGAGTTCGTGGAATAACTTCTGGAAAATGTCTATCTGTAAGCTGAAGTGGGTTGGGCGATTTTCCTGGCCATCCTGCCTTGAGTGATAGGACATTCGGGGTGTATTTTTCGAAAATCTTACGAATTACCACCATTCGATAGTCAAAGGGTGTCTTCCTGCCTTCAGATATCGTATACCAAACGTAGGAATCCCACCACCAGATGTAGCAATATCACTAACTTCTGTAGCCATCTAGTCAGGAAAAGGTTAATGAAATGATAGAAACGTATATATTCGGGATAATAATCCTTAGCAGCGAAAATGGGACTCACACGAGTTAACTCAGGTTAATAAATTTTGACGGAAGTTAGCAACCCGAGTTAACTCGGGTTAATCAGGGAAGTGGTTAAAGCATGTATAAAACAATGAAGAAATAACTAAATCAATGTGTCATGTTTAGAAATTAGGAGGTTCTGATAATAATCTGTAAAACAAGAGAACACCAGTCTGCCTCCGTGGCCTCCTGGCTTCCAGATCTGGAGGTCCCGGGTTCGATTCCCGGGCTCTGCTCTCGGTGAATTTTTCTTGAAGAAGAAAAATTGTGTGGGTGTCTAGAGTCTGGAAATTTGTATGAATGTCAGTGTGATTGTGTGTCGGGTTAATATTAATTAGCCAATCATCAAAAATATATAATACAGGATATCAGGACTGTCGCTGGGCAGTAACCTGAACACAAGTTTCAGCGTCACACTGTTGACAAGTAGGCTAACTCCATCTGTTACCACAACCATAAAGCATTAATAGATGCTATAGAGTTAACAATAACGAAAAAAAAAAGAGAGAGAGAGAGAGAGAGAGAGAGAGAACATCAGGCTTTGACTTAGTAACCATAAATGATGTTGTCAAAGCCTGCTAATTTCTAATCATGGCCCTATGACTAAATTTTTTTTTAATTTTTTTATACATAAGCTTCTTACAACAATATTAATCCCTATGTCATATATTCAGAAAAACATACGGTAGGCCTATATAATTTAACACTAAGTAAAAGGTCAATAAATCATGAAACACATCTTTGTAACTTTTGTATGTTGATAGAACTGCTGTACATTGAAATTAATCTATTTTGCCATAAATGGAAATGACAGCTATGTTTCTTTGTTACTAAATTGTGTTACGAAAACTAACAAATATCTAAATATTATTTGCTCTATAGATAACACGAGAACAAAAAATTACTTTTGTACTTTTAATGTCGCCCCTCTTTGATGCTGGAGCCATGATCATTGCTATGCAGTGTTAATTTGCGCTAATTAGGGTTTGTTGACCATGTTGACTCTGGAGTCTTCTGTAGTACACTCAATACAACGGCATGAAGCCACATTGGATACGAAACAATGTCATATATTCGTGAAACAGATGAGAAACATTTAAAACAATTGAACGCCGTGTTTCACCCTGAATACCAAATTCTGAGGTAACAGTTGACAACCGAATATAATAATTTAATATCAGTAATGATGTAACAGTTGAGAAACGAATTATAATTCAATTTGAGTACAGTAAATAGAAAGCAACAAAAGCAACCATATAACACTTCATTGAGTACAAGTATTCAATGCGATATTTTCAGATTACTAAATATTACCCAATGAAATAATGAGATTGATTTGGTAACTTCATCCATGAACAAAACAAGTGAAATATATCGATAGCTAAGAAGTGACACCTTGTATCTGTAAATATACAGGTGAAAAAAAAATGTTTTAAAACTATTTTTTCTCAAAATAGACAAATTTATTATTATTATTATTATTATTATTATTATTATTATTATTATTATTATTATTATTATTATTTTATATATATATTTATTATTTCTGCTTTGCAAGATCTTCTACTCGAGGACAAAATATTAGTTAACTGTCAATTTTGTGAACATAATAATAATGTAGTTAATCTAAATAATAAGTTAAAGCCCATTTCCGTAGCTATACGAGATATCACATGTTAACCATCGACAGTGTTTCTTAATAAAAATTATTACATCTCCATTTAAAACAATTAAAGAAAATGACCATATAACCGAAATCACCTCCAATGATAATTTCTCACCATTTTATTTCTTATGTAAGTGTCTTTGATAAATTAAGCGGTATAATATATAGAATTTTTTTAGACCAATTATTATTGTTATTACTTGCGTTAGGCCTACATGTTTTCAATCAAAGACTTCATCAGATAAAAATATTAATATTTAAAGATATCCATAAGAATTTTTTTGTTCGTTAATTCTCTGAGATGAAAATGAATGTGTTCATAAACATTATTTTAAGAAATATAGGAAATGAATATACAGAATAGCCTATCAAGTTTTCTGTGCATAAGAAGCTATTTTAATTTTACCTGTCCTCAAATTGACCTATCATTGTTTTATACAATCCATTTTCATTTACCTATCATTGTTTTATACAATCCATTTTCATTTACCTATCATTGTTTTATACAATCCATTTTCTTGTACAAGTCCCATTATGTAGTCGAAATTCCATCCCGCCACAAATAAAATTCAAGTCATGCAAGACTATACGACTTTTTTTTTTAGGAAGCTCTCTGTAATAAAGGATAGTCTGATTTTCAGAGTCAATTTTAACGATCACTTTTGTATTCGCTGGCGAATTTTAATACATTTTCTCCTTGACCAGATTTCCCTCAGAATATTGTTATTATCATGGCAAGTAATATAATCAGTACCTCATTTCAAACTACTAATACATTTTAACATGTATATGTGCACACGCACGCACGCACACACACCTGAATGTGTATAGACTACACATTGTAATAACACAGTTTATTAGAAGCAGGGATTTAACATATAAGGAAAATGTTGAGGGAAATAGGAATACATCGGAACTATTTCTTTTTCTTATTCATAATAATTAAATAGATAAAATTATAAAATGAACACCTCTATGGTGTAGGGGTCAACACTCTGGTCTCTTACAAAGAAAGCCCGGGTTCAATTCCCGTCTGGTTGAATTTCCTGGTTGAGGTTTTTCGGGTTTTTTTCTCAACCGTAAAGCAATTGTCAGGAAATTTGGGCCACAACACCGATTTCATGTTTCATTCATCACCAAAATCATATTCATAACAAATCAGTAATACCTCTAACCACCGGCGTGGCTCAGTCGGTTAAGGCGCTTGCCTGCCGGTCTGAAGTTGCGCTCGGGCGCGGGTTCGATCCCCGTTTGGGCTGATTACCTGGTTGGGTTTTATCCGAGGTTTTCCCCAACCGTAAGCTGAATGCCAGGTAATCCATGGCGAATCCTCGGCCTCATCTCGCCAAATATCATCTCGCTATCACCAATCTCATCGACGCTAAATAACCTAGTAGTTGATACAGCGTCGTTAAATAGCCAACTAAAAAAAAGTAATACCTCTACAGAACGTCATCTAGTTCACAACAACAGAACCAGTCTCAACAATAGTACACAGGCCTTCGAAGTTCACCCAAGAGATTATAAATAACATATATAGCGAGTATAACAGCAAGGAAATATATATACATATATATATATATATATATATATATATATATATATATATATATATATATATAAAATTTAACTTCATTTGGTTTATTTAATATTTGACATTTTCTTCTGCAGTCTATTATTTTTTTATTTCTATTGTATTTAATATCGAGTTTCATGATCGTGGTAGAAATAACAAAATTAAATAATATTGTTGATAACATTACTTACTTACTTATTTACTTACTTACTTACTTACTTACTTACTTATTTACTGGCTTTTAAGGAACCCGGAGGTTCATTGCCGCCCTCACATAAGCCCGCCATCGGTCCCTATCCTGAGCAAGATTAATCCATTCTCTATCATCATATACCACCTCCCTCAAATCCATTTTACTATTATCTTCCCATCTACGTCTCGGCCTCCCTAAAGGTCTTTTTCCCTCCGGCCTCCCAACTAACACTCTATATGCATTTCCGGGTTCGCCCATATGTGCTATATGTCCTGCCCATCTCAAAAGTCTGGATTTAATGTTCCTAATTATGTCAGGTGAAGAATACAATGCGTGCAGTTCTGTGTTGTGTAACTTTCTCCATTCTCCTGTAACTTCATTACTCTTAGCCCCAAATATTTTCCTAAGTACCTTATTCTCAAACACCCTTAACCTATGTTCCTCTCTCAAAGTGAGAGTCCAAGTTTCACAACCATAAAGAACAACCGGTAATATAATTGTTTTATAAATTCTAACTTTGAGATTTTTGGACAGCAGACTGGATGATAAGAGCTTCTCAACAGAATAATAACACGCATTTCCCATATTTATTCTGTGTTTAATTTCCTCCCGAGTATAATTTATATTTGTTACTGTTGCTCCAAGATTTTTTGAACTTCTCCACCTCTTCAAAAAATAAATTTGCAATTTTTATATTTCCATTTCGTACAATATTCTCGCCACGAGACATAATCATATACTTTGTCTTTTCGGGATTTACTTCCAAACCTATCTCTTTACTTGCTTCCAGTAAAATTTCCTTTGCTGTGGTCGTGCCAGAGAATCAGTCCCATTCCGAGGCTTATTTGAAGGATTCGTAACAAGCTGTTTTTTTTACGGTAATGGGTTGTTAGCCCTTCGCCCAACTCCCAAGCTGGAGGACCACTCCTCATCGGCTGTCCGCGACTGCTTATTCAATATATTCACAGCTACCCTCCATATCTGGAGGCCGTCTCCTCGATCCGCAACCTGAGGACGCGCCATGCCGTGGTGATAGGGACCCACAATACATGGGTTGATAACATTACGAAAAGCAAAATCCAGAAACTAATGAAGTCACATTTTACAATTGTATTTTAATTCTCATGAATATATTAAGAAAATAAAATAGTTTTACTGCATTTTAATGTAACGTGGGCTTTGCTCACCACAAATTCCATTATAAGCCGGTCGAGGATCGAACCCGGGCCGGCTAAAGCGTGCTAACGCTAAGCTTCACACACGGCAGGATCAGATTTATAACTTTCACTTGTTAATGTGTCAATTATTTTGGGTTGAATGCTTTCAGAAAGAGAAGGGTTGTGCATTACCTAGTAATATCCAACACCCACTTCTACATTTACCGATGCAAATTATGACATATCCCTTCCATAACTTAGCTTGTATGTAGGCCTATATGTATAAAGTAGACAACAGACATTATCCGTGTTTGTGCCTCTTCGAGATTTGCAACAAAGACCACATAGTACTCGTAATGCTTCCGACAGTAAGAAACTGAATTGGCACTGTTAGGGAGACAAAAAGCACAAACACTGCACCTGTCATACAACTAATCCAGAATTAAGTCGGCGACATATTACCATGGCAACGCGAGGAGGATAAAAAGAAGAAGAAACAACGACGCGCCGCGCATATTTGCAGCGCCGCCAATCAGATGCGTCTCGCTCTTGAACTTGCTATGTATAACCCCGGGGATCGAACCCGGAACTGCAGCACGCAGCGCTCGTCCGTGACTTGGCACCTCTCACGTGACGACTCGTGCAGCGCTGCCAAGTCTACCCGGCAGGGTTTATTGCCTTGCACGCGGAGAAGAGAACAAACAGCCTTCGCCAATACTGGCGAATAACTAACAATGTTGCACGTGAATCACTGAGGGAGACGGGGCTGTCCATCGTCACTGCAGCCAGTTGTGTAAGATGTGTGTATATACATTCAGTATATAAAGGAAAAAGAATACTCTAGGAATACAGAATAAAAGCTATTGCAAAGTAATGCATAAAGCAATTATTAGTTTAGACAGTGGACCATTCTCTGTAAATCATCTTCATTTGTAGTCATCAGTATCTAGTCGTCTGCGAATAATACGATTTTCATTCTGTATTTTTACTAGCCGTACCCGTGCGCTCCGCTGCATCAGTTAGAAATAAATATAAAGTAATTACATAATTAAAATAGGACGTTTGATCCAGGAAACATTCGTGTTTGATAGAAGGATAAATCGTTTAATGTGTTACTTAATTTAAATTGTATTTAAATAATTAAAATGCGATCATTTTCGTCCAGAGAGCAATCATTTGGTGCAATGACAATTCCTTTAATATGTTTCTTATTTGTTATTACATGCAACCATAGTTTAATGAACATTGACATATCATTTAGATTTAATGTGTATACTTTACATTACTTGCTATATGTTTCCATTGAATTATGGTAATAACTTAATTTTAACCCTTGTTTTCTACGTCTTCAGTAAATGGCGCTTGGCCCACTATGGTTCTGAACCCTTCAAATAACTTAAATAGTGATACAGCATATATTATGATATGTAATTATATTTCTTTCTCTCGAAAATGTAAAAATTCACGATCTCCTATGTACCATTGCCATGGAATGAATAAATGTGTTTTTTCTTCCTACTCAACAATTTTATATTTTGCACATAGGAATTACTGCAGAAACAACAACGCTATAATCTAAGACGGCGGTGAAAATGTACTGTATTGTTAATTTGAAAGTCTTGTATATCCTTAAATATCAGTCCTATCAAAATTTTGCATAGAATAAAACTTATCGAAAATCACTTTTAAAGAAACTTTTGTTATGTAACATTTTTCACAAAAAGCAATAATAAGCAAGATATTTCGATTTATTTAATTCAGGCCCCTTTAAATAAACGAAGAGCCTATCAAGTTTTATGTGCATAAGAAGCTATTTTAATCTTACCTTTCCTCGATTCACTCAGAAGTTACTGTATAATATTATAGCATTATGTCCATCTAGTGAAACTACACTTTCCAATGGTGAAATAATAATTAATTATACAAATCGGTTAATTTAGGTTCCGATATTACTTCATACAAACACAGAAACATCCTCTGTAGGCTATGATTCATAGCTTTCGATTATTGTTGTCCAAGGCCCATTATAGACGAATTCATTTGTTCTCATTTCATTACACCGCCTTAGATGGCATTGTATTTTAATTTTAAAAGTCATTTATGTCATTAAATATCAGTCCTATCAAAATTGTGCAAAGGATAAAACTTATCGGAAATCATTTTTAAAGAAACTTTTGTTATGTAACATATTTCACAAAAATCAATAATAAGCGAGAAATTTCTATTTATTTAATTCAGGCCCTCTTATAACCCCCCTTTTAAATATCGCATTTTGAATCTCATATAGCCTAAAATCTAAGTTACAACGAACTTAATTTATATTCCAATTTTCATCGAAATCCATTCAGCCATTATTGCGTGAAAAGGTAACAAACATCTAGACAGACAGACAGACATACAAACAAAAATTTCAAAAAAGCGATTTTCGGTTTCAGGATGGTTAATTATACATGTTAACACCAATTATTTTTGGAAAATCGAAAATTACCAGAAAAATTTTGGCTACAGATTTATTATTAGTATAGATTTTAATACCTCCATTCACATGGTTTCTCCATTATCTTACAATCCCATCTATAGATTAAAAAGAGCGGTCGATAAAGGACAACCTTGTCTAACACCATTATTATTGGACGTTTTTATTTATTTTTATTTTTGTTCCGTCATACTTACTTTTGATAACTTGTATTAAATGCAATGGTATTCCTCTAACTTCTAACATATTCCATAGTATTGATCTTGATACTTTGTCAAAGGCTTTATAATAATCTATAAATAGGAAATGGGTCTCAAAATTTTGCTCTCTTCGTTTTTCGATTAGGCCTATATGTTTTAAAGTGAAGATATTTTCAATACAACTTCTTCCTTTCCTAAATCCTGCTTGTTCTTCTAGGAGTATTACTTCGGTTATTTTATTTAATCAAAAACTTATAATTTTTGCACCAGTTTACTGACATGCTTAAATTATTCTTGTAAATTTCAGTCATATTTCAGTCTTTAAGTCAAAACTGAAATGGTTAATTAATATGCCTACCGACTCCACTACATTACAGAAATTGCTATATGCAGTCTACACTTCGTGTCATTATACGAAAATCTGTGGTCTCTACCTATCCCTCTCCCAGTGTGCGAATTAAGATTTCTGATTGGGGGAGGATAGAATCCTAGATAGGGAATACCATATATAAAATTATTATTATCCTCATTCGATACGGCTCAACGCTGGGTCGCACTGAGTTGCTTGTCTTGCATCTTGATCATAATAATAATAATTATATCCATGAGCAGGCTTAAGATAAGATGTGTAATTCCTAAGTTATTGATTGTTGACAGCTTGCCGGTGATGATAATACATCAACACTATTTTCTTTGCTTACTTTATACTTTATAAAGTATACTCGTATTAAAACAATTATATTTTGTGAGAGGGGATAGAAGTTATCCCTGGCAGGGATGTTAATATGAATTCATGAGAGGGGCATAACTTTCCAACAGGTGGGGAAATCCCCCCATACTCTCGTTAATTGGCACCCTGGACACAGTATTCTCGTCTGACTGGTCAACCTTCACCGGGGTGTCGTCTGCGATGTATTTGGTGACAGAAAAGGGAATGGTCTGCATAAGAGTATAAAAAATTGCATAAAAACCAGGACTACTGTTCGCTTATCAAGTTCTGGATTGGCTACTTGTCTGACATAGTGCTCTCTTCTCACTGGTCAACCTTCACCGGGGTGTTATCTGCGATGTATTTGGTGAGAGAAAGGGGAATGGTCTGCATAAGAGTATAAAAAACTGCATAAAAACCAGGACTACTCTTCTACTCTTGGCTTATCAAGTTCAGAATTGGCTACTTGTCTGGCACAGTCAGGGTGCGAATTAAGATTTCTAATGAGGGTGGGGGGGGGGGAGAATCCTAGATAGGTAATACCATACATGAAATTATTATTATCCTCATTCGATACGGCTCAACGCTTGGTCGCACTGAGTTGCTTGTCTTGCATCTTGATCATAATAATAATTATATCCATGAGCAGGCTTAAGATAAGATGTGTAATTCCTAAGTTACTGATTGTTGCCAGCCTGCTGGTGATGATAATACATCAATATTATTTTCTTTGCTTACTTTGTACTTTATAAAGTACATATACTTGTATTAAAACAATTATATTTTGTGAGGGGGGATAGAAGTTATCCCTGGCAGGGATGTTAATATGAATTTATGAGAGGGGGATAACTTTCTAACAAAGGGCAAACCCTCCCCATCCCCCCGTTAATTCGCACCCTGCCCTCTCCACCGCTGACTATGACTCTGCTCACGCGCAAGAAAACAAACCCGTACCTATAGTAAAGGAACAGCAAACCTGTTTTATCGGGCAACAAGTTTCGCTGCCTGGAATGAGAAAAAGACGGAGTACAACGAGCAAACCTAAGACAACAGTCTTCTTCTATATTAATTCCGCTCGCATTCGCCTGTGTTCGAAGCTGGATCTCCGGCGTGAAGCCCAGAGATCTTTTTGTTTACCTAACGAAGTTATAAATCATAAAAAGTACAAAAACGTTACCTCTAAGATATCACTGTGTAGATCTAATAAGACTGCCTTATCTTTATACATTGTAAATTACTATTAATAAGGATTCGTATGGCGTTTTACGTACTTCACAGCTTCTGTAATGAATGGAGGAGTGGGGCTGCATGGTTAGGCTGTGCTTAAAACATAACAATTTCCTGCGTGCCTTCCGGCATTTCCTGAACACCATGTTCTTGTTGCAGCGGTCCTTGTTTCGCATTCCAGGTTGCACGGGCAATTCTCTTCTGTCATAAATGAGTGTTACAACTCCGATAAACTTTTATTACGTCCATCGAAAGCAATGAGGCTAACTCAATTAATAAAGCAATTCATTCATCCGTTCACTAACCTAATCACGTATTTACTATTCACTCATAGAATTCATTTACATATTCATATACCATTAATACGTCCTTCATTGATATCCATCCATTCATCCCGTCATCAATTCATTCATTTATTAATTATACAGTGTTTCGTGCTTAATAGAGATAATTCAATGAATATTCATTTACCTATTAATTTGTTCTTCATTAAAATTCATTCATTCATTCACTCACTCACCCACACATCCACACATTAATCCATTTATTCATCTTTTATTCTATTTATTTATTTGTTCGTACATCACTGAAACCATCCAATCAATATTCATTTACCCATAAATCTGTCGTTCATTAAAACTTTTTATTTATTCATTACCTAAGAGATTCATTCATCCATCTATCCATTGATTTCTGTAATTAATATAGAAAGTGATTTATATACGTAGAACTAACACATTTCTTTCTTTATTTTTTCAAAATGAATGATGCCAGTCACAATTTGTTATACCTCAAACGTAGAGTATCTTTGGGACTAACCTCATAGCTTTCTTACTTACTTACTTACTTACTTACTTACAAATGGCTTTTAAGGAACCCGGAGGTTCATTGCCGCCCTCACATAAGCCCGCCATTGGTCCCTATCCTGTGCAAGATTAATCCAGTCTCTATCATCCTCAAATCCATTTTAATATTATCCTCCCATCTACGTCACTGCCTCCCTAAAGATCTTTTTCCATCCGGTCTCCCAACTAACACTCTATATGCATTTATGGATTCGCCCATACGTGCTACATGTCCTGCCCATCTCAAACGTCTGGATTTAATGTTCCTAATTATGTCAGGTGAAGAATACAATGCGTGCAGTTCTGCGTTGTTTAACTTTCTCCATTCTCCTGTAATTTCGTCCCTCTTAGCCCCAAATATTTTCCTAAGAACCTTATTCTCAAACACCCTTAACCTCTGTTCCTCTCTCAAAGTGAGAATCCAAGTTTCACAACCATACAGAACAACCGGTAATATAACTGTTTTATAAATTCTAACTTTCAGATTTTTTGACAGCAGACTAGATGACAAAAGCTTCTCAACGGAATAATAACACGCATTTCCCATATTTATTCTGCTTTTAATTTCCTCCCGATGTCATTTATATTTGTTACTGTTGCTCCAAGATATTTGAATTTTTCCACCTCTTCGAAGGATAAATCTCCAATTTTTATGTTTCCATTTCGTACAATATTCTGGTCACGAGACATAATCATATACTTACTAACCTCATAGCAAATACTTCAAATCAAATAGGAGTTTTCATTCTCTGTCACGAGATGCGTAGATGTTTATTCTTTAATCTGTATATTGTTGGCAGCTTTTTCGACTTTTTTTATAGTCACTGAAAATGTAGGGCACATTATATCAACGACTCTTCCTTGTGAAGCAATACTGGATTACGAATTATTCAATTACAGCTACTCAAAGGGCATACCAGAGACAATTTGGTGTTTATAATCCACCAAAAGAAACACAATACTGGGACTGATAAACAAATTGGAAGCAACTGCATCTCTAAAAAAAAAAAAAAATAATAATTTTGATGACAATATATATACAAAAGACGGTAATAATCGAACAAATGCAATAATTTTCAGTGTTGCAATTAATTATACAAGATGGATGTCCAAAGAAAAGTGCAATGTGTTTTGTGTTTTGAGCATTATAAATAAAGGTAGTGGAATCGTAAATGCTGAGATAAATGCACACACCGATTTCTCTGTCATTAAGAGATACTGTATTCTCTAATAAAAATTACTTCATTTTTAGTAGATTATTTTACGACGCTTTATCAACATCTTAGGTTATTTAACGTCTGAATGAAACGAAGGCGGTTATGCCGGTGAAATGAGTCCGGGGTCCAGCACCGCAAGTTACCCAGCATTTGCTCATACTGGGTTGAGGGAAAACCCCGGAAAAAACCTCAATCAGGCAATTTTCCCTGACCGGGAATCGAATCCGCGCCACCTGGTTTCGCGGCCAGACCGTTACTCCACAGGTGTGGACTATTACTTCATAATAGCCAGTCTATTAAAGGTTTTTCGCACATCTTGCATTGCACTGACAATTTTCATGGTATTAAAATCTGGGTGTAAGAATCACAAGAAGTGCGATGTTTTAAAATGGGAAGCATTTTTGAAGGTGTGTTCAGTTGCTGTCACTTTCTGCTAGTCTAATATAATAAACTTATACTATAAATCTCACAGAATCTGACGTGAATCGATTCCGTTCCCTTGATGAAACATAAATTCGTAAGACACAGCTGAGCTCTCAGGTTCCATAGCCTCCCGTCTTTCTGATATGAACCCTCTCCTAATTGACAGACGCTAGGTGGATACGAAATCATTATACAGTCTCTCAGGAAACTGCAACCAGCACAACACGCCCCGATCGGTTTTCGATGCGCTTCTCTTCACTCTCACCGCCTGTGCTGAATCGGCTGTCCTCAGGACGGGAATGCCGAGCATGCGGAGAAGAGAAGAAACTGCTCTGTCAATACGAGACTCCCAGACTTGCCGCACCTTCAGTGTAAGACTCTCATTATTCCGAATCCAAGAGGAGATTCTCATTGAATCGTCATAGTGAATGTAACTCGTTGCAGATTCTCTGTTCAGCGTCATTTACACATTACACATTACCAAATACTTGATTTCCTTTCTATTACTGTGGTGAATGTAGTTCATCTGAAATCTTCTCAACGCTTACACATTTCAACAATGTAAACGTCCCTAATAGGCCTAATGTAATTTCTTTGTATCAGTATGGTAAATGTAGTTCATCTGCAGATTCTCCTTTAGCATTTACACATTTCAACAATGTAAGCTTACCAGAAAATGGATTTTCTTCCATCATTATGGCAACTACAACACATTTCCAAATCTTCACCTCAGCATTTACACATTTCAACAATGTAAGCTTACCAAACAATGGTTTTTCTTCCCATTACTATGGTGATCGTAGCAAATCTGCACATTTTGCATCAGCATTTACACATTTCAACAATGTAAGCTTTCCAGAAAATGGATTTTCTTCCATCACTATGGCAACTACAACACATTTCCAAATCTTCCCCTCAGCATTTACACATTTCAACAATATGAGCTTACCAAACAATGGTTTTTCTTCGCATCACTATGGTGATCGTAGCACATCTGCAGATTTTGCATCAGCATTTACACATTTCAACAATGAAAGTTACCAAACAATGGATTTTCTTCGGAACAGTATGGCAACTTAGCACATTTGCAAATCTCCCTCTCAGCATTTACACATTTCAACAATGTGAGCTCACCAAACAATGGATTTTCCTCGCTTTAATATGGCAACTACAGCATATTTGCAAATCTTCCCCTCAGCATTTACACATTTCAACAATGTAAGCTTACCAAACAATGGATTTTCTTCGCATCACTATGGTGATCGTAGCACATCTGCAGATTTTGCATCAGCATTTACACATTTCAACAATGTAAGCTTACCAAACAATGAATTTTCTTCGGAACACTATGGCAACTTAGCACATTTGCAAATCTTCCTCTCAGCATTTACACATTTCAACAATGTGAGCTCACCAAACAATGGATTTCCTTCTCTTCACTATGGCATCTACAGCACATTTACAAATCTACCCCTTAGCATTTATATATTTCAACAACGTAAGCTTATCAAACAATGGATTTTCTTCTCTTTATTATGGCAACTGCAAAACATTTGCAAATCCTCCCCTCAGCATTTACACATTTCCACAATGTAAGCTTACCAAACAGTGGATTTTCTTCGCTTCACTATGGCATCTACAGCACATTTGCAAATCTACTCCTCAGCATTTACACATTTCCACAATGTAAGCTTACCAAACAGTGGATTTTCTTCGCTTCACTATGGCATCTACACCACATTTGCAAATCTACTCCTCAGCATTTACACATTTCCACAATGTAAGCTTACCAAACAATGGATTTTCTTCGCTTCACTATGGCATCTACAGTACATTTGCAAATCTACTCCTCAGCATTTACACATTTCCACAATGTAAGTTTACCAAACAATGGATTTTCTTCGCTTCACTATAGCATCTACAGCACATTTGCAAATCTACTCCTCAGCATTTACACATTTCCACAATGTAAGCTTACCAAACAATGGATTTTCTTCGCTTCACTATGGCATCTACAGCACATTTGCAAATCTACTCCTCAGCATTTACACATTTCCACAATGTAAGCTTACCAAACAGTGGATTTTCTTCGCTTCACTATGGCATCTACAGCACATTTGCAAATCTACTCCTCAGCATTTACACATTTCCACAATGTAAGCTTACCAAACAATGGATTTTCTTCGCTTCACTATGGCATCTACAGTACATTTGCAAATCTACTCCTCAGCATTTACACATTTCCACAATGTAAGTTTACCAAACAATGGATTTTCTTCGCTTCACTATGGCATCTACAGCACATTTGCAAATCTACTCCTCAGCATTTACACATTTCCACAATGTAAGCTTACCAAACAATGGATTTTCTTCGCTTCACTATGGCATCTACAGTACATTTGCAAATCTACTCCTCAGCATTTACACATTTCCACAATGTAAGCTTACCAAACAATGGATTTTCTTCGCTTCACTATGGCATCTACAGTACATTTGCAAATCTACTCCTCAGCATTTACACATTTCCACAATGTAAGCTTACCAAACAGTGGATTTTCTTCGCTTCACTATGGCATCTACACCACATTTGCAAATCTACTCCTCAGCATTTACACATTTCCACAATGTAAGCTTACCAAACAATGGATTTTCTTCGCTTCACTATGGCATCTACAGCACATTTGCAAATCTACTCCTCAGCATTTACACATTTCCACAATGTAAGCTTACCAAACAGTGGATTTTCTTCGCTTCACTATGGCATCTACAGCACATTTGCAAATCTACTCCTCAGCATTTACACATTTCCACAATGTAAGCTTACCAAACAATGGATTTTCTTCGCTTCACTATGGCATCTACAGTACATTTGCAAATCTACTCCTCAGCATTTACACATTTCCACAATGTAAGCTTACCAAACAATGGATTTTCTTCGCTTCACTATGGCATCTACAGCACATTTGCAAATCTACTCCTCAGCATTTACACATTTCCACAATGTAAGCTTACCAAACAGTGGATTTTCTTCGCTTCACTATGGCATCTACAGCACATTTGCAAATCTACTCCTCAGCATTTACACATTTCCACAATGTAAGCTTACCAAACAGTGGATTTTCTTCGCTTCACTATGGCATCTACAGCACATTTGCAAATCTACTCCTCAGCATTTACACATTTCCACAATGTAAGCTTACCAAACAATGGATTTTCTTCGCTTCACTATGGCATCTACAGCACATTTGCAAATCTACTCCTCAGCATTTACACATTTCCACAATGTAAGCTTACCAAACAATGGATTTTCTTCGCTTCACTATGGCATCTACAGTACATTTGCAAATCTACTCCTCAGCATTTACACATTTCCACAATGTAAGCTTACCAAACAATGGATTTTCTTCGCTTCACTATGGCATCTACAGTACATTTGCAAATCTACTCCTCAGCATTTACACATTTCCACAATGTAAGCTTACCAAACAGTGGATTTTCTTCGCTTCACTATGGCATCTACACCACATTTGCAAATCTACTCCTCAGCATTTACACATTTCCACAATGTAAGCTTACCAAACAATGGATTTTCTTCGCTTCACTATGGCATCTACAGCACATTTGCAAATCTACTCCTCAGCATTTACACATTTCCACAATGTAAGCTTACCAAACAGTGGATTTTCTTCGCTTCACTATGGCATCTACAGCACATTTGCAAATCTACTCCTCAGCATTTACACATTTCCACAATGTAAGCTTACCAAACAATGGATTTTCTTCGCTTCACTATGGCATCTACAGTACATTTGCAAATCTACTCCTCAGCATTTACACATTTCCACAATGTAAGCTTACCAAACAATGGATTTTCTTCGCTTCACTATGGCATCTACAGCACATTTGCAAATCTACTCCTCAGCATTTACACATTTCCACAATGTAAGCTTACCAAACAGTGGATTTTCTTCGCTTCACTATGGCATCTACAGCACATTTGCAAATCTACTCCTCAGCATTTACACATTTCCACAATGTAAGCTTACCAAACAGTGGATTTTCTTCGCTTCACTATGGCATCTACAGCACATTTGCAAATCTACTCCTCAGCATTTACACATTTCCACAATGTAAGCTTACCAAACAATGGATTTTCTTCGCTTCACTATGGCATCTACAGTACATTTGCAAATCTACTCCTCAGCATTTACACATTTCCACAATGTAAGTTTACCAAACAATGGATTTTCTTCGCTTCACTATGGCATCTACAGCACATTTGCAAATCTACTCCTCAGCATTTACACATTTCCACAATGTAAGCTTACCAAATAATGGATTTTCTTCGCTTCACTATGGCATCTACAGTACATTTGCAAATCTACTCCTCAGCATTTACACATTTCCACAATGTAAGCTTACCAAACAATGGATTTTCTTCGCTTCACTATGGCATCTACAGTACATTTGCAAATCTACTCCTCAGCATTTACACATTTCCACAATGTAAGCTTACCAAACAGTGGATTTTCTTCGCTTCACTATGGCATCTACACCACATTTGCAAATCTACTCCTCAGCATTTACACATTTCCACAATGTAAGCTTACCAAACAATGGATTTTCTTCGCTTCACTATGGCATCTACAGCACATTTGCAAATCTACTCCTCAGCATTTACACATTTCCACAATGTAAGCTTACCAAACAATGGATTTTCTTCGCTTCACTATGGCATCTACAGCACATTTGCAAATCTACTCCTCAGCATTTACACATTTCCACAATGTAAGCTTACCAAACAGTGGATTTTCTTCGCTTCACTATGGCATCTACAGCACATTTGCAAATCTACTCCTCAGCATTTACACATTTCCACAATGTAAGCTTACCAAACAATGGATTTTCTTCGCTTCACTATGGCATCTACAGTACATTTGCAAATCTACTCCTCAGCATTTACACATTTCCACAATGTAAGCTTACCAAACAATGGATTTTCTTCGCTTCACTATGGCATCTACAGTACATTTGCAAATCTACTCCTCAGCATTTACACATTTCCACAATGTAAGCTTACCAAACAATGGATTTTCTTCGCTTCACTATGGCATCTACAGTACATTTGCAAATCTACTCCTCAGCATTTACACATTTCAACAATGTAAGCTTACCAAATAATGGATTTTCTTCGCTTCACTATGACATCTACAGCACATTTGCAAATCTACTCCTCAGCATTTACACATTTGCACAATGTAAATTTACCAAACAATGGATTTTCTTCGCTTCACTATGGCATCTATAACATATTTGCAAATATACCCCTCAGAATTTACACATTTCAATAATGTAAACTCTGTTTAGTTCTTAGTTTTTAGTTCTTCAAGGATTTTGTTTAGTTCCTTCTTTAGATTTAATTTTAAGTTAATTTTTTTTAATCTTGAGGTTGCGTTTAGGTAAAAGATAAGTTATCTATGTACCTGTCATTCGAATAAATAAATAATGTAAACTTACAAAACAATGGATTTTCTTCGCATCACTGTAGCATCTACAGCACATTTGCAAATCTTCCCCCCAGAATTTACACATCTCAACAATGTAAGTTTACTAAACAATGGATTTTATCCTCATCACTATGGCAACTACAGCACATTTGCAAATCTTCCCCTCAGCATTTACACATTTCAACAATGTAAGCTTACCAAACGATAGATTTTCTTCGCTTCAGGTACTCGCAACCATTTTTCAATTCTCTCTTTGCCTTTCACCCTTCTATCCTTCTGTTTTGTTTTCTTTTTATCTTTTTACAATAATTTATTTCTCTTCCTCCTCCCTTTCTTTTTTATCGTCATGTCATTCCTAGTCCTTTACTGCTTACTTTGTTTATTTTATTCTTCCATATTTTGCCTTCTTTTCCTCTTCTCTTCCTTTCTTTATACTTATCTTCACATTTTCTCTTCATGCTCTTCATAGTCTTTCTTTTCACGTTGCTTCCTTACTGCATTTTTATTGAATTCCTTCTTTAGACAGCCATTGCTAAAAGTAGTTCCTTTAACCATAAAACTTACTTAGTCTTACGTTAAAAAGTGTCAAAATTGTTAAAAAAGGTATATACCTTCGACAGACGGCCCGTTTCGACGCTATGTCATGTTATCCTCAGTGTCTCTTGAACCACTGGTGATCTTCATTCTACGATGTGCATTTGTCGATGGTAGGGGTGGGGGTGTGCTGTTCCTATGGTGGGGGCTGGCTGTTTGTGTGTTATGATGTATTATGACGTCGAATAATGTGTGTGTGTATTGAACTGCAATTGTGTGTTAAGTATATATTGTGGAAATGCTATTGTATTCTTATATATTTCGTACTGTTCTAGGATGTTTAATTGTAAACTTTTTGATGTGATGTGTAAAATTTCCATATCTGTTTCTATACCTTTTTTTTTTAACAATTTTAACACTTTTTAACGTAAGACTAAGTAAATTTTATGGTTTTAACAAAGTGTTAACGAGAACTTTAATCAATGAATTCCTTTAACGCAAAGCAAGCACATTAAAAGTATATTATGATACGGTAACGTGCGAAAACTACATTTAACACCGACTTTCAACTGTTTGCGCCGATGGTCAATTTTTTTCCACCAGATGTCAGACAGCAAAGGCAGCCGATCAATAAAGCGGTCCAAACAATTGCCGATCTACTTTTAAAAAATGGCTGATTGTATAAAAATTGTACGCAAATTAAATAAATTGTTATAACTATTTTATTAATAACTAAATGAAAAAGTTAAGAATTAAATTTAATTATAAAATATTAGGGGAGGGGGGGCTTGAACTGAGACCCTCTCCATCTACTGTCCGATTCTCTACCACTAGGTATATACCGAGCGCAGTGAACAAGTCGGAGGAATTTTGTCTATACCAGCACGAAAAAACGACTGTCTAAAAAAAAAGTGTATGATATAGACGTCACAATGGTTTTATTTTCTTCATAGGGCTTCCCCACAAAATAAAATGTCATTTTTAACATTTGTGCCATAAATATCTCTTTTCTAGTACGAACATTTTCTTTTCTTTCCTCTTTATTCCTTTAATTCCATCTTTATTTCACCTTGTTTTTCCATGCTTCCTTTCCATCTCCTTTTTCCCCATTTTTATAATCATTCTGAGCACCGTTTCGTTAAGAATAGAATACGAGAACAAAATATTTGATCAGATTGCTTTTCATAACTACTGATGTGCATAACCTTCATAATCTTATGCCGTTCCTGACATAAAAATATTCTAAAATCTTTTTTCTAAATAAGAATAGACTACCATGACACAGACACCTATACATCACTTGCTAGAAGCTTAAAAAAGGACGCCATAAAAGCAATGAAATTAAAGATAAGTATCAAGGGAATAAAAAATAGTTATATCAATTTCACATATTGCGCATGCTTTGACATAAATACTACAGAATCGGATTAAAAAATCGATGGCAACTAGTGGTATCCAGCGGTCAAAATTAATTACACTGCGCAAGAACCGTCCCCAGTTCTATAATTACGATAAAAACAAAAGCCGTGTTCCTGTTGGAAGACTAATTAAAACAATGAAACATCGCCAGCCACGGCCCCCTCTGCGCGCTCGCAATACATCCAGCTTCCACGAACATAATTCTGATGTTGCTTCATTACAACAATGTATAATATTCGATTTCCCGTGTTGCGAAACATAATCCGGAAAAGAAACAAAACACGGCTTATATTATGCTTTGTTCTCTTTATTTTCATATATTTCGCTGCAAAGATATTAGATGTCGAAGAATATCCTGTCCGATCTCTATAAACAAATCCAAGTTGAAATAAAATATTCTATAAAATACGTATTTGACCCAAGATATGTAAGCGAGAAGAAAGGCTATATACTTATTGTTTTTATGACTCCATGGCGTTATGACATTAAGATATGTGAATCATATGTGGAGACTAACAAGCAAACATTCTGATAGGGGCAGATAAAAAAGTTAAATGTTTTTCTTCCACCATGTTAATAACGTCAAAAGAAGTGCTTATACAAATTTTGGCCACTCGACCGCAATTACGAGGGCCGTAAAAAAATAAGTTCGCCAGGGGCCGCTAACAGAAAAAAAAAAGCACAATTTCATTGGACAAATTTATTGGAACGGACACAACAATTGAGCTATTTTTCAATATATTTTCCACCGGAACTGAGACATTTCTCATATCATGGGCTCGACAGAGAGAGGTGCAGACGCAGTCAAACGCTGGTTCCGATCCCAGGCGGCTAACTTCTACGACACAAAAATTGATCCCATGGTATGACAAATGTCTCATTTCCAATGGGGGATATGTTGACAAATAGAGCAAAAATTGCTGTATCTATATCAATAAATATTTCCATGCAATTGTGCATTTTTTGTATAAACGGCCCCAAGGAAAATCACTTTCTGGACGGCCTCGTAATTGCGGTCGAGTGGCCAAAATTTGTATAAGCACTTCTTTTGACATTATTAACATGGTGGAAGAAAAAAATTTAACTTTTTTATCTGCCCCCATCAGAACGTTTGCTTGTAAGAGGAAGGCAGAAAATAGGAAAGATTGGAAACGCTGGGTTTGCAGTAAAAGACCTACCGTTGGGCAGAAAACTATGTATGTAATCAGCTCAAGCGGGAATCGAACCCACGCCCTAGCACAACCTGTAATACTTGCTGCAGAAACATTAATAGATATAGAAACAAAAATATTCTCATTCATCTTCAATGTTTGAAATAATTTGATCACAAATATTCCCATAAAAGAAAAAAATCAGCGTATTTTCACAAGCTTAAAATTAATTAAAGCTTCTGTTGGAGGCTTATTTCATTGTTGCGCCTGGACTTACGCCTCACGCACGACACGAGCATGAGCAACAGCCGCATTCCTAATTTCCACGCGGCCAGTTGCGCCGGCCGGCCGGCGTTGCGTGCTCGCGCCGTTGTCATAGATGCAGAAAATGCTAAAATTACACAAATGCTTTCAGCGGTTGCGTGTGGAGGACATTGTGCTGGCTGCATAATTGGAAGGGTGGGGCAAAAATCTGCCATCTCCCAATATATTTCCTGACATGAGATTCCTATGATGTGCCATTACCAGGCCTAACTCTGCCTTTGTGGCCTGCTCACAGCGATAAGCATTTCCTAAACTCTGTATGGGACCATTCAGGCACTTTCTAAACAACGATGAAGGTTTTTATTACGAAAAATCGGTCTGATATACAGTAAATGAAGGCGATGGTTAAAATCATATCATTAAGTCGCCATCCTGGTACGTGACTAATACAATAAAAACCTTTAAAGTACCTTACCCTACACCCCTAAACAAAGTGTGCATTAAATGATAATTATTCTCGGTGCCAGTAATTCTTAAATTGTGGTCCGCGGACTCCTGGGGGTCCGAGAGCTAACAGTCAGTTAGCAAGAGATTTTTTCAAACTAAAATTTGATTAGTTATTTTATTAGAAAAATGTAAGTAATAAAAATGTACACTGCTGTATAGTAACGGTTAGCGCGTCCGACCGTGAAACTAGCGCGTTCGGGTTCAAATCCTGGTTGAGACAAGTTATCTGGTTGGGTTTTTTCTGCGGTGGCAATTACATTAATATTATCATTATAGAAATATATTTTTGATTTATACATAATTTTTTTTTCTCCCTGTAACATAGTCCTAGTAAGCTTATATTAAATTAATTTTCATCATTTTACTAGCTATCTCAAGTACTAAATTAATTATAATTGATTGAATTAAATTAGCTCATAAATTAAGTTACTACTTTACCTTATAGGTTTATCTAAATTTAAATAAATATGTAGTCTACTAGTCGTTAAAACTGAAGAATATTGCTGGAGAACCTTTTAAGTGTAGTGTAAATATTTATAATTTAAATATGTATTGTATTGATTAAGACTGCTTGAGTGGAAGAGAAGGCCTTATGGCCTTAACTCTGCCAGCGAAAATAAAACATCATTATTATTATTATTATTATTATTATTATTATTATTATTATCTCAACCAATTGAAGCAGAATTGCTAGGTCACTTTCTGCGTTCACATATCATCATCATTACTACCATAGCCTGGGTTAAGTTCACGATCCAGCGTGCTGTACCTGTACAAGAGCGCGGCCGTTCGGCTACCTAATGGTTCACAGAATAGGAGTGGTAAGCACAATAAACCTCAGGCTGCAGTGCAACCTTCGGGTCCCTCTTTCGTACAAGAAAGAAAAAAATGTATGTCAATTTTCATGAAAGCAATCATTTTTTGTAAAATTTTAAACTAACTTGAATTTATGGTAATTTGTAAAGTGTAAAATAAATAACTTATATACATGAAAATATTCGTATCTTGTACTTTTATTGACAATGTCTATGCATATTTGCCTCTGACAATAAAGAGGAAGACAGAAAATAGGAAAGATTGAAGAATGCTGGGTTTGCAGTGAAAGACCTGCCCTTGGGCAGAAAACTAAGAATGAATGAATGACGGTAACAATGAAAAGAAAGAATAAGATAACTAATAAATATGAAGACAATAAAAATTAACTTCATGAAGACGATTACGGTTCCGAATTAGATGTTACTGTTCATGATGATGAAGATGATTACAGTAGTCAGCGGAATCCCGATAGCACGGATCTGCTATCCGCGTTATTTACATCAACGTGAGTCGTCGTCATGCTGAGAGCTGTGGAGCTAGGGTTCAACGCTCTGCATGCTGAAGATCTACGGCGAGAAGTAACGAAATCTGCCGGGCAGAGGTCGAACACCGGCCCGGATGTCCTGATGGAGCAGTTCTCCCTCTTTATCGGACACCTTCCTTTAATTAACGCGATAATAAATAGCGGGCGATAACCTGCAGGAAGTGAAAAAATATAGCGGGGGCTCCAGTTATATTACTGCTACGTTACAGGGTTGCATTTACATTTCAAAAGCTGTTGCTGCCTGGCTCAATCACTATCTTATTTACTGACTGCTGTATGACAGTAACTGACTCGATACTGATAGCTGATTCATTCACTGGATGTTTACATGCTTAGTAAGATGATTAACTGAAGAGAATAGTGCAAATCTAGCTTTCAGGTACAGCTCCCTGTGAAGTTGATTTGAATAACTTCAAGGGAAAATTGTACCGGGGCCGGGTATCGAACCCGGGACAGACTAAAAAAATTGAGTCGATTTCTGGTAGAGTTCCAGGGTAGCTCAGTCGGTAGAGTGTTGGTGCGTTCAGCCAAAGGTTCCGGCATCGATACCTGGCCCCGAAACAATTTTTCCCTTGAAGTTATTCAAATCAGCTTCACAGGGAGCTGTACCAGAAAGCTTGAATTGCATAATTCAAGTCACTGTTCGTTAACAGAAACTCACATTCAAGTCACATAGAGTTTGTGTGCACTCAATGTTGGATGTTTGATGGTTGTCAGCCCACTTTGAGGTATTTATTTATTTATTTATTTTATTTATTTCCAACTTGGACACGCACTTTGAGAGAGGAACAAAGGTTAAGGGTGTTTGAGAATAAGGTGCTTAGGAAAATATTTGGGGCTAAGAGGGTTGAAGTTACAGGAGAATGAAGAAAGTTACACAACACAGAACTGCACGCATTGTATTCTTCACCTGACATAATTAGGAACATTAAATCCAGACTTTTGAGATGGACAGGGCATGTAGCACGTTTGGGCGAATCCATAAATGCATATAGAGTGTTAGTTGGGAGGCCGGAGGGAAAAAGACCTTTGGGGAGGCCGAGACGTAGATGGGAAGATAATATTAAAATGGATTTGAGGGAAGTGGGATATGATGGTAGAGACTGGATTAATCTTGCTCAGGATAGGGACCGACGGCGAGGTTATGTGAGGGCGACAATGAACCTACGGGTTCCTTAAAAGCTATTAAGTATTTATTTATTTCCTTAGCTACTTATTTATCTATCTATTTATATATCCATTTATTTGAATAATTTCAAGGAAAAATTGTTCCTGGGGACCCTTCGCTTAGTTCACGAATGTTCTACCGACTGAGCTACCCAATGAACTATACACGAACCGTCACAATTCTTCCCTTTATATCCACACAACTCAAATGGGCTGAAAAGACGCCAGAACCCAACTTTGAGTGCACATAAATATTGTGTGACTTAAATTGTGGCTCTCTGTTAACGTATTCGGTTAAATTATTGGGTAACTAACTTCCTCACTCATTTACTGACTGACATTACCCGTAGAGCTACCAATTCATGTAAAAAAATTATTAATATATTTAATAGGTCTAGTAGATTCAAATGAGGGGAGACAAAATATTACAGAGTATTTTCTAATAGAGTTCATTCCTACTGCAACCTTTCGTAGTTTCCAAAGTCCATTGCTCTCTAATAAACCTGTCTTCTTCAAGATGCGTGTTTCGTATCAGGGCTTCTTTTTTGAAACAAACATTTATAGTTCATTCCTGAACAACTGACTACAAAATAGATTCAATTTGCCCTACCTACCAAAGCTGTTAAGTTGAAGTAAGGTATACAATTCACACAAAAAGAGTCTATCTTACAGGGATAACTCTTACGAAAAACAATTTCCGAGAGTTCAAACGTCTTTTGTTTTTTGTTGCTATGGAATTGGTTGTCTTTATCTCCGTACTTCCTCTTTGATGCGGTTACTGTATCATTTGAACACACACTAAGCCTATAATTGTCTCGCAGACCTCTAGACGGAAAAGAAACGAGCTCTGTATAATCAGTGTTACCACACCACCAGATCTGGTCTCTCGTTTACAAGTTGTTTACGTCCGCATTGGGAAGGTTGTTAAGGGAATCTAAACAAAGGAATTTAACACACACACACGCACAAATATATCCTGAAGGGGGAGGGACCAACCCGATGGAAGGAATTTTTACGATGATCCCCAGCTAGGGGCATTCCCAACCCGTATCAGTTGACTACACTACAGTGTGTTACAGAATTTCGTCACTCCAAGACTGAGAAATCACGAACTAGAAAACATAATCTACATATGGGCATATGAAATCGATCAGTAAAAGACCTCGCATTTTTATACCCTAATTTTTTCCCTATTTATACAAGGTGCTGAGGAGAGTGCATTTGCAAAAATATACTATCGAAAGTCAAACGGTTTTCGTATTGTTGAGCGACAAATTTAGCGTATTTTAGAAAAATAAGCCTTATTCAGCACTCAGAACTCTGGAACCATTTACTGCAGAACATTGAACGAGAGCTCATTTTGAAGCTGACATTTGGTAGGTTATCATAAGAAGTAATCCTTATTTTTATTGTATATAGAGAGACAGATAATCTGATTTTACTTACTTTTAGACTTTTGCCAATTTGTAAAAATGTAAAAAAATATTGAGAAAAAACCTTGTATTATTAAGAGGGATTCGGCATTGTTTGCTTAGTGTCACGGCAATAAGTTTCGAAGGTATTAAATAAATTATTTTCATACGCCTGGACTTGAACGGCGCAGTACCGCTAGCACTGGCCAAGAGATGAAGATAAGCGAGCGATGACGTCATTTTACTGCTGTGCTTATGAAAACCTGTGATAAAGCTAGCCCAGCTATGTGCTACTAGGCGAAACATCACGTGTTTGTCTCCTGGCCTTGCTTCCCTCGGCTAGATCCCGCCTCACAGTCAGCTGGTTAGCTCACGCGCGTACTATTTATTTTCTTTATTTGATAGTCTCAATACTTTCTTATCAACAGTGCAGCAATAAAAAATATGTGTTTATTTATACTTTCAATGCGGAATCTAACCATATACAGGGACATCATTTTATTTTTACTAACATTTTTAATATTAACCTGGCTATACCTTTCTATTAACGATTGAAACAGGAAACACCGTTTGCTACCCTTTCCACGACGGAGTTCGATGATACTGGCGTAAAATACAACTCACTTTACTAGGTATAGGAGGGAAGAAAAATAGTTCATCCATTTATGTAAACTAGGAAATATCGCAATTTTGAGTTTGATAATTTTCATTAGGTTTTTGTTTAATCAAAACACAGTACTGTATTAACACTTAGTGTTTTACACACGAATTGAGCTATCCATTCGGAAGTATTAATTACGCAGTGTATATTGTACTGTTACAGCACATTAGCGTACTATATAGAGAATGAAGTCAAATTGAAAAATAATTATAATATGGCTATTTAAACACATTTTAGAAAATGGTGGCAGTTCATTTCGATACAGGCTTCAGTTCTTTTGTGCATATTATCGCACTATAGACTATTTTACCTAATTCCAATTACCAGTTTCGTCCTTCGTACGAGTAACTCATGTTGAAATAATTCTGTACCTACTCTATAAAAGAGTACCTTACGTACTGTAAATTCAATCTTCACTTCTGCCCGATCCGAAAAGATAAAATCACTCAGAAATGCTATCTACTGTCCGTTCAAGTGGTTTTGTCGCAGGGTTGTAGAAAGGGGGGGGGGATCACGTGACAGTTAATTACTTAAGGAGGCCCTTTTATTTAAGTTATTTTAAACACTTGAATAATATTACGTAGACGTCCAATTCCTAACAGAAATTAATGTTTTCAGAAAAGAGCTAAGATAGCCCAGCTACTAGACTTTACAAAGGGGCGAACAGAAGCAGGTGGGGGAAACCGGGATGCGACATAGGGAAACGGACGACAGTACCCGTACGAAAATATGATTCAATATTGAAAGCTCTTTCGTCACTGGAAAACGCAACATATTTCTGAAACGTACTATACTCAGTAAGTCAGTACTGCTTACGCGCCCTCGGCTCTGTCGTGAACGGTTGGAAGTTTACTAGTAGAAGGGGTGAGAGTGAAGTACATTCCAAAACTCAGGTACAATAAAAATTGAAGTAAAAATAAATTGATGTCCCTGTATTTTAAAAATATTTTTTCGTTTGAGAAGGCGACTTAATGAAGAAAAATCTAAATTTCTCCATTTCCATAAAAAATAAGAAAAACTGTTTACATGATAAACTTTAACTTTTTCAGGATCAAAATAAACCATGAGTTTGATCATTGGGTGAAAGGGTTTCGGAGCCACAGTAGTTTAAAGTTGCTAATTTTATGAAAATACGATAAATTTAAATATTTTTAATTTAAACACTATTACATTCTGATGCCTCAAACTTTACACAAAGCATTGTATCACAGTTTTCTACGGACAGAAAAAGTTTCATTTTTTTAAATTGCAAGGTCAAATTTCTCTATATTTCGGTCGATTTGAGATGGACTAGCCCATATGGTGAAGAATCGGTAGAAGGGAGAAAAATTCTCTCCGACACCGGGACTCGAACTGGGTTTTCAGCTTTATGTGCTGGGTTCGAGTCCCGGTGCCGGAGAGAATTTTTCTCCGTTCTACTATATGGAAACGCTGAATTACTGTACTAAAACTCCATATGTACTTCGGTACATCATAGTAATATAATCTACATGGTAAATGACGCACCATTCCCGCACCGCAAAAGAATTAATTACATGGATCTTTGGCGAACGCGTCATCAGCAGGCACTTTCATCTGTAATTTCCTCAATTAACTTTCAGAAACAATTATTAAAACAATTCAGAGGCGAAGTCACCATTAGGAAAATATTTTTTAAGTGAAACGTATACGTTTGAGATACAAAAGAGAAAAACTGTGACTTTTGCAATGAATATTTTACTCTGACGTCATTCATGGTACAACTTATTATTTAGGCCTAATAAATTATTAGAAGTTAAAATGTGTTGGAAATTTTAAGGTTTTATGTGTAGTAATGTAACGAGAGGTCTGAGAATTATCTTGGAAATCTCAGACCTCGAGTGACATTTATTAGGACTATTTCGTGAATAAAATAAAAATGTAAATAATATATCCCTAAAATTCGATCAGAAAATGTTAATAATTGTATATTAAGGAATACTTAACCTATTCGGACATTGTGAAGTTTAAATACTCGTAGATGAATATCGATTACTGCAATAAAGACATTCGATGTTATTATTCAGTAATGCCAATTGCGAAAAACAGGTTTAACAATGTTAATTACATGTACTGCACTTTTCTCTTATTATTACAACATAAATACATTTTGATTATCTGCTGAAATCATAATTTAATTTAACAGTAACAGTGGGGACAGCTATATACCAATGCTTATGTATTCACAGCGAGACATGTTGCTACACAGTGAAGCCATCTCTGTATAGATAGGCCTAATTAAAACACGAATTTTATTACGCCATGCGGAAGGCAGTTTGATCAAAGACTTTATTATTACAATGCAAGTCTTTGGGTTTGATAGCGATGATGTTACATAAATTTGAACACCTGACTTTATATTAATTGTTTCATTTCATTCACAAAATACAAATTTTATAGACTACAATTATAGGTTAAGTTACATGTGGGAGCAGGACCAATGTCAGCTGTGCCTTATTTCGATCGTTACAATCAGTGCTACACGAAAGCATTTTTTATAGATCGACAAACGCATTCCCGCTGTAGTGTGTAACGGAACTAAAGCTGCGTCTACACATTCAATAATCCCATCGCGCATGCGTGCAATCTGGGAAGAATATTGAAAGAATCAAGTTTAAAAGGTACGTTAAATTAAGATGCATGAAGATTTTGTGTCTACATGGTACTCTATATACGAGTTTTGAACCTCGTCTTCACTGCGTAAATATATTAATTAATATTAAATATCAATCTTGCATTCATTGCTTTAAAGTTGAAAGAAAAGTTTAACCATGTAGTTGCATCTTAATGTATTCATGATCATCAATTTACGGGGAAACAGTTGGCGACAACGACTAAACAAAAGAACGACCATGCGATAAATTGATAGCGATAAATCTAGCTGCAAAAATTATCGCAAAGTGTGACTGTGATTGGTTGGAATTCAAAATTTCATTACACTTCATTGGTCGAAAATGGAATGACGTCATATAAACTAAATAGCCAAATTAAGTTTTATTGTTGTCCACATGTCTTTAATAATTATTACAAGCATCATATTACTATCAATTTTATCTTTGCAGTTGTCAGCAATGCGTACATAAAGCGTTATTGTGAATTTAATGTCAGAATTAATTTTGTCTCACTAAAGCAAAGAAAAAATATGTAACAATTAATTACGGAAAGTAATATGAGGTATGCAATATTTCTCATAATATGCAGCTTTGAAATAAAAAAAAATAATGTTACATTAAATACTATTCAACATTCCTTAAATGTCTCATATATTATTCCACATTAGTAACTCACGTTTTAAACAATAGTCCGATTGCCGCTATGTTAATTTTATATTTGTAGTCGTAATACCACACCCCTCCGCTAGATATCAGCTCCGCGATATTTCGCACTCACGTCAATGCTACTACTGTCTTCCTCCGACGAGTTTAGTGCTGTGACCTGAGGTATTCTTACCATCGGTGTGGGGGGGTTACTACAGTCAAGCCGAGCCGAGCGGAGTGGGAAGTATTAATCGTCCAAAAATATGCCGTCTTCAGTTTGTAGTAGTGTGACTGTGTGCACGTGTTAGGTACTCTATATACGAGTGAAATGCTTTCAGTATGATTGTACTTCCTTCCAGACTACCGCTGTCACTGTCCCCTCCCACTCCAGTACCGCGCTAGGCTAGTCGGGACCGCATTCCTCTCAGCACTAAACTCCTCAGAGGATGACAGTAGTACACAGCTGTCCGGTATTTATATTTAATAGAGAATGGAGCGAGATGGACTGCATGGAAAATCATGTACTTCTAATTATTTAACATACATTAATTAAAAACGAAAAAAACTCGCACCCCTAAAATCAACACTTTCAAATTATTACTGAAATGTTGAATTCTCAATCTTTTGAGTAATGTAATCAGAACACCTGGAATACCATGTAATGTAGCCTACTTGGATATATAAGAAATTCAAGTGAAAAAAGTCCGAAAAAACTCAGAATATGAAATTCGCTATATAAAGACGCAATAGTAATAATTCGCGAATGTGTTCATATTTCGCTATTAGTTTCGCGATTTGTCGCGATTATTTTATCCGCATATTATTAACTAGCCGTACCCGTGCGCTCCGCTGCACCCGTTACAAATAAATATAAAGTAATTACATAATTAAAATAGGACATTTGAATCCTATAGATTCAAAATCCCCTAAATAAATTTCTAAATTATAGACATCAGCTCAAAGAATTTTGAGTGACCACAAGGGTCCTGAATACAATAAACATGTACAATATAATGTGATGTGATACATTAAAGAAAAAAGAAAGTTAATTGTTGAAGGCAAATATAAGTTGATTAATTGAAATAGAGATGATGATGTAATATTTGAAGAGAATCCTTGATAATATTTATAAGGATAGACTTTACATAATCAAAAGGAATGTGAAGTTCCTTAAGATAATTCCATGTGAATTTGGAAATAGAACCTCTACTGCCAAACAGCAAACCAATGATAGACCATTGTTTAAGAGGGACGTTGTACTTTTGAGAAAGATACGGCAGACAAGGTTCATATATGCACTTCTTCTCAATATCAACTTCGGTGGCCTGATTTAGGTTCCTTTCGAAACGGATAGTAGGGTCAAGAACAAGAGCCCGTTTTAAGCGTCCGTTGATAGCAATAATGTCTGCCCGTCTAAAAGAACCATCTGATGATACACTTTCAGAAATTAAAGGATTTTGACAATAACTGGTGGAAAATAGAGGGAATTGTAAACCTAATAGTGACTTTTAACAAACCTTTAGCTTCAAATTTAGTGGCTTTTTTTAATTCAAGCTCTATTAATCATTAGAATTCATTCATAGCAAACAATATGTGGGCATAACTCAATTCTGAACAAAATGGTGTTTAGGGGGTTTTGAATCTAGAGGATTCATTTGATCCAGGGAACATTCGTGTTTGATAGAAGGATAATTCGTTTATTATCTTACTTAATTTAAATTATATTAAAAAAATTAAAATTTGATCATTTTGATCCAGAGATCACTCATTTGGTCATAAAAATTATTTTAGGAAATACAGGAAACGAATGCCTATCACGTTTTCTGTGCATAAGAAGCTATTTTAATCTTATCAGTCCTCGATTCACTCAGAAGTTACTGTAATAACATTATAGCATTATGTCCATCTAGAGAAACTACACTTTCCAATGGTGAATTAATAATTAATTATAAAAATCGGTTAATTTAGCTTCCGATATTACTTCATACAAACACAGAAACATTCCCTGTAGGCTACCGTGTGTTTCATAGCTTTCGATTGTTGTTGTCCAAGGCCCCTTATAGACGAAGTCATTTGTTTTTTAATTCATTACACCACCTTAGATGGCGTTGTTATTGTAATTTTGAAACCCATTTATCTCATTAAATATCAGTCCTATTAAAATTTTGCATGGAATAAAACTTATCGGAAATTATTTTTAAAGAACCTTTTGTTATGTAATATTTTTCATGAAAATTAATAATAAAGGAGATATTTCGATTTATTTAATTCAAGCTCCCTTATAACCCCCTTTTTAAATAAAATATTTTGAATGCCATATAGCCTAAAATCTAAGTTACAACGAACTTAATTTATATTCCAATTTTCATATAAATCGGTTCAGCCATCATCGCGTGAAAAGGTAACAGACAGACAGACAGACAGACAGACATACAAACAAAAATTTCAAAAAAGCGATTTTCGGTTTCAGGGTGGTTAATTATATATGTTAGGACCAATTATTTTTGGAAAATCGAAAATTGCCAGAAAAATTTTGGCTACAGATTTATTATTAGTATAGATCAGAATCACGTAATTCGTAAAGATTAGTAAAAATCTATTGTATTTCTATTGCCGTGATTTTCGCGATCTCCATATATACTCGGCCCTGCCGATACATAAAAACATTCGTTTCGTTTAGACGGAAATCATGAGTTACTTATCTATGTTACACTAAATGGTTACACATTAAAGAACATTTCCCACACGAGAGAAATGTATGTTGGTACTGCACCGAACCAGATAACCCGTCACGGGGTGAGCAACTTTCGCTCGGAAGCGTCACAACGCCTCCGCCCGGCAGAGAAGAGGAAGCTTGTTTAAACCTTTATCGGGCATGGAAGTCGTGATCCAACGCTTTGAGAGCCCCTCCCAGTCCTGGTTAATCACAGGCATCGATCTAAACCTTTAATATTCCAACACTAGACTCGCTCTATCAGAATTTGGCACCTTTCTCTTTATACAGGGTGCGTCAGAAAGAACGGATGGATTTCAAACTATCGATACGCAGCGAGGGGAGGGATAGAGTGAGGGGGACCACGACTGTTGGGTCAGCCAGAGAATGCAGTTTCAGTTGAGAACATGGTGTTGGTCTGGTGTACAACGTGCTTTCATCGCAGAGACATTTTTGAAAAATGAAGAGTCTGTGATCGCCACTCAGGACTCATTTCGAAATCGGACGTCACGCTTGGATTCCAACTCGGAATACAATTTTGCGATGGGTGGCTTCATTTCATACCACAGGTTCGACATTAAAGAAGAAATCACCTGGACGAACACGGAGTGCGTGTACACCTGCAAATGTGGAGACAGACAGTAGATTGTCCGGCCACCTCAACGATCAGCCCGCAAACATGCTATTGCACTGAGATTGTCCGAGGTTACGGTAAGATCTCGCGCCCTGCGAGTTCTTTCTTTGGGACCATTTGAAGGCGTAAGTAACCACATACACTGGACGAACTGAAGACGGCGATTCGTGAAGAAATCGCGGCAATCCCACCAACTATGATTGTGAAAGTGATGGCGAACTTCAGAAAACGCCTCGATGTCTGTATCGAAAGCCAAGGACATCATATGGATGATGTTCTTTTCCATAAATAAACTGCATGTATTGGTGAATCTGTTGATAACAATAAATTTTTGATTTGATGAATCCTTACAATTTTCTTGCCCTGTGAAATCCATCCGTTCTTTTTGACGCACCCTATGTATGTCGAACACGTACCTCCATCATAATGAAAGCATGTACAATATAGACGCTTAAAATTAAAGGAACGAGTAAAATTGTTGCAAACTCACGCAAATAGAGAAAGAAGTAGAAAGCTTTCAAAGCATTACTAAGGCGTATTATACATAATGTTCTGCTCAAGGGCAGGTGTGTCACTGTTTACCCAGCGAATAGGGATTATAAAGAATGGACACTTCGCGTCGGTACCTTTGATGTAGCCGGACTGATTTCAATGACCTTCAAGCCAGCTAAAGCGTGAGATTCTGCTTTCTTCCTAGAGTTGGCGCTGACATCACACCAGCTAGCAGTCGACACAGCGGAAATATAACACATAATTAATACATCTAGGTATATTATGTACTCAAATAAAATAAATTGGATACATAAAATAATAAATCCGTCATTAACTATACTGTCTAGACTCTAGAGTTCCTTTATAATGAGAGTTGAGACGTTGCCCCCAACAACAATTAAAATATGTAATGATTTGATAGCAGTGAAAATGGAAAAACAAAACTCTTATGAGAAGTAAAACCATATTACCTATATTATATTATATACAAATATTAAACGAATTTGATACATAATTTTATAATATATTATACTATTTTATAATATAATTTATGCTCGACCATGCCGAAATGTACTAATTATACATCTGATAGCAGTCCTTTAATGCATGCCATTAAAGTACACCTACTCATTAAAGTACAGGTCTTCAGCCAATGATAACTCAGCTTACATGTGTTCAGCCAATGACAAGTCAGCTTTGTACCGTTATAAAATCGCAAGTATCGATTATTCTCGGATATGCAATCGAAAGAGAATTAGCGAAAAGTCACGGAGGCTGGAAATCCAATACTGTCGCAGGTTAGCGTTAATTGTAAATAATATTCAAATAAATTCAGTTTCTCATCTCGTTTTTCAATGTTGAATTCAATAATCAAGGTTATAATATTATAATATTATCAAGTTTAACGGGACTACGCCAAGGTCAATGACTTTATTGTTCCTCGGAAAAAATCAATACTTTCGCGTCTGCGCACATCTCACAATTCACGACCTAGAACAAGGTCACTTCCGATCTTGTCAGATACAAATAAAATGTATACATCTGAATACCGGTAATTTCAAGTTAGAAATATGGTCGAGCATAAAAAGTCGTATGAAACTCACCTATAATGGTAATTAAGAAGCTCGTATGAAAATTATGAAACTCGCTTGCGCTCGTTTCATAAATATCCATACTCGATTCTTAATTACTATCATTATAGGCTCGTTGCATAATGTACTATTATTATATCTGAAATATAAAACATTATTATTACTACTAGTTTGTCATTGAGAAATAAGAAAAAGCTGTTAACTTGAATATATTTTAAGCAAAGCGTTACTGGATTATGCAATAAGGTAGGCGATGTTTGGATCCTATGTCTCAACTCCATATTCAATTATCTTAGCGTATGCTCGATTACACTAACCTCTAGCGCTTGAAAGTGGAACTAAACGCTGGCGCACAGAGAAACAAAACACAGGAAAATTCGCTCAGTGTCCATTCTTTATAATCCCTATTCTCTGGTTTACCCAGAATTCTTCAATCTTTCCTACTTTCTGCCTTCCTCTTAGTCTCCGCATATGATCCATGATCCATATTTATTAATGTCGTCTATCATCTGACAAGTTACCTTCTTCTGCTGCTTCACTCAAGTAACTATAAAACTTTTCACATAAAAAAATAGGAGGCATTACTTTGCAGCACCCCGTAGTATTTTACAATAAGCGTGTCGAGATAATATACAGGGTGATTCAGACCACCCGTAACAGTAACTTATTTCTAAAATTAGTGCATTAAAATTTTCGAGACAAAAATATTTATAACTAAGGCATATGTGTACTTTCACTTGAGCTTGATTTCATCCAGTCTTTCAGTAACATATCAACTATAATTGTCTTGTTTACATTTTTGTCTTGTAACATTTCCCAATATTGATGGCATTGTCTTTTTGTACGTTTTCTTATTGAAAGAGTAGGAATTAATAAACACGTTTTCTATGAAAGTTGTTTGTTTTGAAGAGTTCTATCAAATGGTACTCTATTTGACCCAGACTCCCATTTGAAATTGGAAAGTGATACGCCACTGATCCTACTTCCTATTAAGGTTCATTGATGAAATCAAGCTCAAGTGAAAGTTCACATGTGGTTTAGTTATAAATAATTTTATCTCGAAAATTTTAATACGCTAGTTCCCGAAAGAAATGACTTACAGGTGGTCCGAATCACCCATTGCCTTTCCGTACGTTTTCTCATTCAAAGAGTAGGAATTAATAAAAACGTTTCCCATGAAAGTTGTTTGTTTTGAAGAGCTCTATCAAATGGTACCATATTTGACCCAGACTTCCATTTGAAATTTGAAAGTGATACGCCACTGACCCTATTTCCTATTAGGGCTCATTGATGAAATCAAGCTCAAGTGAAAGTTCACATGTGCCTTAGTTATAAATAATTTTACCTCGAAAATTTTAATACACTAGTTTCCGAAAGAAATGACTTACAGGTGGTCCGAATCACCCATTGCTTCTCCGTACGTTTTCTCATTGAAAGAGTAGGAATTAATAAAAACGTTTCCTATGAAAGTTGTTTGTTTTGAAGAGCTCTATCAAACGTACCCTATTTGACCCTGACTCCCATTTGAAATTTGAAAGTGATACGCCACTGACCCTACTTCCTGTTAGGGCTGATTGATGAAATCAAGCTCAAATGAAAGTTCACATGTGCCTTAGTTATAAATAATTTTATCTCGAAAATTTTAACACACTAGTTTCCGAAAGAATTGACTTACAGGTGATCCGTATCATCCATTGCCTTTCCGTACGTTTTCTCATTGAAAGAGTAGGAATTAATAAAAACGTTTCCTATGAAATTTGTTTGTTTTGAAGAGCTCTATCAAACGTACCCTATTTTACCCTAATTCCCATTTGAAATTTGAAAGTGATACGCCACTGACCCTACTTCCTGTTAGGGCTGATTGATGAAATCAAGCTCAAGTGAACGTTCACATGTGGTTTAGTCATAAATATTTTTGTCTCGAAAATTTTAATACACTAGTTTCCGAAAGAAATGACTTACAGGTGGTCCGAATCACCCATTGCCTTTCCGTACGTTTTCTCATTGAAAGAGTAGGAATTAATAAAAACGTTTCCTATGAAATTTGTTTGTTTTGAAGAGCTCTATCAAACTTACCCTATTTTACCCTGATTCCCATTTGAAATTTGAAAGTGATACGCCACTGACCCTACTTCCTGTTAGGGCTGATTGATGAAATCAAGCTCAAGTGAACGTTCACATGTGGTTCAGTTATAAATATTTTTGTCTCGAAAATTTTAATGCACTAATTTCAGAAATAAATTACTGTTACGGGGGTCTGAATCACCCTGTATTATGAAGACTTTAGAATAATATGGAAAAAATGTTCCCTGATATGTAACATACTTGCAGAGAAGGCAATTGCAAAATTCGTGTGACTGAAGCACTCGTTTCACTTGTCCTCAACTTTCATGTTCCTTTTGCAACAAAGCCCTTTCCTCAGTTGTGTTACAATATACTCGTACATACTATTGTTTCCATAAAAATAATCCTTTCTAAATACAAGGTTTCACGTGTCTGTGCTTTTCGTCTGAACTCATTCAATTTTAATTGCAAACATGATTTAATTTTGAAACTCTGTATACATTATACATAGAGAAAAAGAGAGAGAGAGAATGATTAAATCTATTTATGTTACACGTTTCCATGGATTGCAAATGTAATGAAAAGTTTCTCTTCATCATGAATTTTATGTCTCGTACAAAGGAAGTATAAAATCTTATTACATTACAGTCGTGTTAGAAAAATTCCAGCGGAAACCAAACCCGGTTCCAGTGGTAAAAGAAGTGATACATGACGGATAAACAAGCTGTGCCATTCTACACTGGAACAGCAGCGACATCCGTCCAGAATATAAAAAAATTGATTCACTTACACAATCCAATTAGCCATCCTGTCCTGGTCATAAAAGTTGCTGCATATCCAGCTCTCAAGTGTGCCCATTTCAACACTGGTCGGCACTCAACAGAAGGAATCCACCATTACAGTAGTTCTTTGCAGCATGAGCTCCACATAAATACGCAAGGAAATGAGTGCTCGTACTTGAAGGCTAATTGCAGAGGTTCAAATTTCATCCAGACTAGAGTATATATAGCCTTAGACACAAAAATGACCGATGTCCTGCAGCATGTCTTAAGTCCATCTTTGAGCAGCGCCTGTTTCACACGACTAAGGAAAGAAAGTTTATTCTGAATCTAATTTACCCCTTAATACATTTTTGTTATATCTGTAGACTAGCCGTACCCGTGCGCTCCGCTGCACCCGTTAGAAATAAATATAAAGTAATTACATAATTAAAATAGGACATTTGATCCAGGGAACATTCGTGTTTGATAGAAGGATAAATCGTTTAATATGTTACTTAATTTAAATTGCATCCAAATAATTAAAATGCGATCATTTTGGTCCAGAGAGCACTCATTTGGTGCAATGACAATTCCTTTAACATGTTTCTTAATTTTTATTACATGCATCCATACTTTAATGAAGACTGACATATCATTTAGATTTAATGTGTATACTTTATTTTACTTGCTATATGTTTCCATTGAATTATGATAATAACTTAATTTTAACCCTTGTTTTCTACGTATTTAGTAAATGGCGCTTGGGCCACTATGGTTCTGAACACTTCAAATAACTTAAATAACTTATATTATATTATATTATATTATATTATATTATATTATATTATATTATATTATATAACAAATTGTTGATAACGGATGTACACCGATAACTAAGTTTTTAATTTGTTATGGGGGCTCTTGAATCTCAGGAGAAACAAATTTTATTTTACAACAGCGCAACATAATCTGCTTGGCTCATTACCCGAATTTTTTTGCATTGGATTTAATGTATATGTATTTTATGTATTTTAACACGATTCAATTGAGCATAGTTAAAATTTGGATTATAAAATAATGGAATGCTAAGCTAACATATTATTACTGCATACTAAATCAATACACTCTCGTTGTTCGTTAATTCTCTGAGATAAACATTATTTTAAGAAATACAGGAAACGAATACACAGAATAGCCTATCAAGTTGTTTGTGCATAAGAAGCTATTTTAATCTTACCTGTCCTCAATTCACTCCGAAGTTACTGCAATAACATTATAGCATTATGTCCATATAGTGAAACTACACTTTCCAATGGTGAAATAATAATTAATTACACAAATCGGTTAATTTAGCTTCCGATATTACTTCATACAAACACAGAAACATTCTCTGTAGGCTATGATTCATAGCTTTCGATTGTTGTTGACCAAGGCCCCTTATAGACGAATTCATTTGTTTATTTCATTACGCCGCCTTAGATGGCAGTTATTTTAATTTTAAAACTCATTTATCTCATTAAATATCAGTCCTATCAAAATTTTTCAAAGAATAAAACTTATCGGAAATGATTTTTAAAGAAATTGTTGTTATGTAACATTTTTCACAAAAATCAATAATAAGCGAGATATTTCGATTTATTTAATTCAGACCCCCTTATAACCCCCTTTTAAATAACGTATTTTCAATGCCATATAGCCTAAAATCTAAGTTACAACGAACTTAATTTATATTCCAATTTACATCGAAATCGGTTCAGCCATTATGGCGTGAAAAGGTAACAAACATACATACAGACAGACAGACATATAAACAAAAATTTCAAAAAAGCGATTTTCGGTTTCAGGGTGGTTAATTATATATGTTAGGACCAATTATTTTTGGAAAATCGAAAATTACCAGAAAAATTTCAGCTACAGATTTATTATTAGTAGGCCTATAGATTACTGAAATAGATGTGGATTGGAAAGAGAGGAGGTTGTTCGGTAATCTTTATATGGAACAACGACTCAAAGTCAGGATAGGAGAAGAAATGTCAGAAGAAAGTGAAATAGGGAGAGAAGTACGACAAGGATGCCCTTTATCACCTACCCTTTTCAACATCTACTTGGAGGATTTAGTGAAGAACTGTTCTCAGAATATGGCAGGAGTGATAGTAGGAGGAAGAAGAATAAAGTGCGTAAGATTTGCTGATGATATGGCGTTGTTAGCAGAAGAGGAGATGATACTAAGGGAAATGCTACTGAAGCTAAATGACAGCTGTGAGCAGTATGGGATGAAGATGAATGCAAACAAGACGAAGACCATGGTCATAGGAAGAAAATAAAAAAGGTAAACTAGCGAATTCTACATGAGGCAGTAGATCAAGTGGACAGCTTCAAATACTTGGGGTGTACTATAAGCAGTAACATGAGCTGCTGCCAAGAAGTCAGAAGGAGGATAGCAATGGCCAAGGAAGCTTTTAATAGAAAAAGGAGCATCTTCTACGGACCTCTGGAAAAGAACTAAGGAAAAGACTAGTGAAGTGCTTTGTGTGGAAGTTTAGCATAACATGGGGAAGAAACATGGCCATTATGACGAAGTAAAGAGAAGCGAATATAAGCATTTGAAATGTGGATATGGAGAAGAATGGAGCGTGTGAAGTGGACAGACAGAATAAGAAGTGAAGCTGTGTTGGAAAGAGTGGTTGAAGAAAGTATGATGATGAAATGATCAGGAAGAGAAAAAGAAATTGGTTGGATCACTGACTGAGAAGAAACTGCCTACTGAAAGATGTACTGGAAGGAATGTTGAACGGGAGAAGAGTTCGGAGCAGAAGAAGATATCAGATGATAGATAACATTAAGATATATAGATCATATGCGGAGACTAAGAGGAAGGCAGGAAATAGGAAAGACTGGAGAAAGCTGGGTTTGTAGTGAAAGACCTGCTCTTGGGGAGAATACTGAATTAATGAATGAATTAATTAATTAATTAATTAATTATAACACTTACTCGTATATATAAGCAAACAGAAAAAGCAGCAAACAAACAAAACAAATAAAAAAACGGAGCGAAGTAGTGCATAAGAAATTCGTTCACGTGTAAACCTAAGCTCTCATGGAATCAACCGAAGTCTTCCAAAGGAGGCTTTATGTATGGTAGTCGGTCATTTGTTTTGTCTCAGATTACATGTAAAAAAATTCAAATCCTGATAATTTTTTTCAAAATAGCGCATTCCCTCAGCATATTAATACATTTTTGTCAGTGACAAAAGGAATCAAGTTCAATAGGACACATGTTTATGTGACACTTTTTGCTCAGAATGTCTTCGAAAATAATCTCAGTAAAGGACGGTCAATCCTCGTGAATCACCCGAAGTTCTGCTCCGGTTTATGGAGCTGATTCCTAAGGTTATTTGGAACAAAAAATGTAAATAAATTAATGGGATCACATTCATAATTACGGAGTTACAACACATTTTCGAAACGCGTCATAGTGAATGGAGCGCTAGGCATGTTTGTTGCCATAACTACGTGTACCCTTAGATTACTGCATCTGGGGGGTGGATGAAAGGCATCGTGTATCAGGTTAAGGTACAAACACGCGAAGAGTTGCTTCAAAGCATTCTGGATGCCGCGGAGACAATAAGGAACAAACGTGTGAAGCTGCGAAATGCTACACGCGCGGTTCACACCCGTGCGGGAGGCGTTTTCGAAAATATGATTTAAATTCACTCTAAATGAAAGAGACTGATACATAAACAATCAATTATTTCTATTTTAATAATTTTTTGCATTTATTTAGTGAAATCCTGAAATAAAAGTTTTTCTGCCGTTTTCAAATTACTGTAACTCCATAATTATGAATGTAACCCCATTAGTTTATTTACATTTTTGGTTCCAAATAACCTCAGGAATCACGTCCACAAGCAAGAGGAGGAATTCGTGAATCATCCTGTATATATGTGTACATATTATATACATACATATAGGTATGTGTGTGTATATGTGGGATCGAAATCTGTTCTTCTGATCTGAAAAAGTTAGTTGACTTTACTATGGTGACGCCTACAGATACTATATCAACTGATATACCTGAAACCAATCACCGAAGCTGCTGCCAAAACCCCATCTCTGCAAATGTGTATAGATGTAGTGAATCAATCTTGGTGAAGGCTTTGGAGCGGAGGAATTCCTTCCAACGTGCGAGGGATATAGAGAAGAAAGATATACAAGTTGGGCTTTGGAAAGTTTCTGATAACACAAATGTCAGAAGGCCGTGAAAGACCACTCTATTGCAGGCGTTACCATGGATTCAGTAACATCAGTACGTATTAATCATTGCATTCCAGTATTCTGCCTTAGGAAAAAAAAAAAAAGATAGGTGAAATATACGTTAAATCACAGTTAAAGAAAATAGGTTCCAAGTATACTCACGGCATACTTTCCTTCAAACCTGAATGACATGGTTTGTTATTCCGAACGAACATGCCATTTCTTTTTCTATGATTCCATTGACCATATTCACAACGGAGATCAAACATGAGAGTAGATAGTGACACCAACATAAATAAACAAATTTTAATTTTAATGTTGGAGATTTCAAAATCCAAATTTGAGAATTATGTTCACGCAAAAAGAAAGCGTTATTCGAGAAAAAAAATTATTAATTTGATTTACAGACCATCTTCGTCTCTGTAACATGAGACACAATAATTCTTACAACATTGTAATAGGTCTATACTCAAAGTCGATGTATGGAAAACAATAGCACATTGGTTAAAATATGAAGGTAAGTATAGTTTACTCATAACTAGAGCCCGGATTTCCATGCGCTATCTTAATCTTAAAACATGCATGCATTCATGCATTATCATATGACAAAACATGCACAATGAAGCGAAAACACATTAAAATATGCACTATCAAAATTGAGTTCTACATTATGTTGCATTTTTATACAGTCACGAAGCTTGAGTTTGTGAGAGTACTAGAAACAATAGACTGAGCAGGTACTATTTCGCATTGTCTGTAATCAGGCGATAGTAGCGATCCTAGTGGTTAGCAACTATCTGTGGATGCATATTTACTACGTATCGAGCTTCGTGACTGTATATTCTAGACTGTGCTATTACCTTTATAGGACACAAATCACTTGTAAGTTATAATGTAACATAATTATAAAGTTAAAGAAGGCGCTTTTCTTCATTAACTTAGTAACAAATAGCCACTACAAAATAAATATTAAATATCCTGCACAAATTTTGTGTTCGTAATCTTCCATCTTCACTCGACTTGCAAAATATCCCGCTAGGGTTCGTTGCCATCGGCGTAATAGTGGTGGCAATATCAAAAGGACGAAAAGAGCGCATGAAAGAATGGGAAAGGAGCGTTCGTCGTAAACCAAATAATCGAAAACGTTGGTAACTGTAGAGAGAGGAATATGGCGTTGAAATTTGACTCAGTTCTCAAATTTCAGTATATAAGGAAGATATTTACTTTGAGAGGGTGAGTGGGATTATAGCTTTAAGTGTCCACATCCGGAGTGCCCTTCAATTTTCTAAGTTATGCTAATGATTTTGAAACTGCAACGAAATGGCGTACCTGTTCTTGTCATTTATCCACACAATTTTATTTCGTTAACAGTAAGTGTACCTATGGTAAAATATGCAACCTGTTTCCAAGGTTATAAGTGTGCTCCTCTATTCCATCTACACCCGTTATTTATTCCCATAAAATTTATTGTTAAGAATAACTGCAGTAACATTTGACAGCTATTTCCTAGGTTAAAAGCATGCTTCTCTTTTCTTTGTCTTGCGAATATCGTAACAAGATTTCATTTTCCATGTAGAAAACATACAAGGTAACGTGTCTGGTATAAAAATAAAATGCACAACTACATCGTCAGTTTTCATTATGAAGTTCGTGCAAGGCATCCATTTCCACTAGAAAAGAAGACGCTGGAGTCGCATTTCTTTGTTTTTGCTTCATTCACTTGTTTTCTGAGATTGGTTAGCACATTACGTTTGCATGCATAATTGAGAATGGTGTGAGATGCCTTCTAAATTTTATGGCTCCGTTATATTTATGTCTAATGTTCATTATGAACGACTATGATTTTATTAATTTTACAGAGATATTCATACATAACTTTTAAGTCTTAAAATCTCTCTGAATGAATATATTTTCCATTGGCAAATATATACTTTCTTAACACAAACAAAGTTTTGTATATACAGCGCTTTTCAGAAGTAAGGCATCATTGCAATTAAAATTGAATGAGAGAATTTTGGACAAAAAGGTCTGACAATTTAAGCCTTGTATTTAGAAGGCTACATTTTTATGGAAACAAAATATTTTTGTGACATTGTTGTGCGAATTATGACGTCATTAAGAACATTTTTAAATTGCATCCTATAGCTATTATTTAACATTATTTGAAAGAGTATATTTATTATGCAATATTTCGTTTGTTTTATATAGAAGCACTCTGATTAAGGTTACTATGGAAACAATTTTATTGATGATACATGTTATTGTGTTATGAAAGCAGTTTTATTGGTGAAATCAACATTAACAAGATATTCTTAACTGAAAATGAGAGAATTGAAGGGTTCAGAGCCATAGTGGGCCAAGCGCAATTTATTAAAAACGGAGAAAGCAAGAGTTAAAGTTAAGTGAATACCATAGTTTAATCACAGTCTAGTATATACAGTCACGAAACTTGAGTTGATGAGGATACTAGGAACAATAGACTGTGCTGGTACTCTTTCACATTGTATGTGATGAGGCGATATTAGCGCTTCTAGTGGTTTGCAACTACCTATGGATGCATATTTCCTACGTATTGAGCTTCGTGACTGTATATACTAAACTGTGGTTTAATGAAACATGACATATCATTGACTTTTAATGTGTATACTTTAGGCCTATATTACTTGCTATATGCTTCCATTGAATTATGGTAATAACTTCATTTTAACCCTTGTTTTCTACCGTTTTAGTAAATGGCGCTTGGCCCACTATGGTTCTGAACCCTTCAATTGAGATCCTGATGATAGGATCTGGTGACAAAAGACGTACATATCTATAGATCGGCACAATTTTTAACGAAACTTGTCCAAATCGGCCACCTACATCTCAATCAACTGTGAATATCAAAATTCAGAGAACACGGATATTTCAGATGCACAGAAAGATCTGGTAGACCGTTAAGGCTATGGATCGATGAAAATAGCGAATTTTTTTTAAATTGAAATTTTGTTTTTAACTCAAAAAAAATAGAATAATGTTTCAGTTTTCTAAATCTGTGTTTATTTCGGCAACATGAGAATTTAAAGCCCCTCAGGACGAATTTAAAGCCCCTCAGGACGAATTTAAAGGGACCAGCTCGTGTGTGGAGCTGCAGCCCTTCAAACTGACACTCAGCTGTCATTCTGACAGACTTTGTTCTTCATTCTAATTAATTTTACTTTTCATTCAATTCATATTTCGGACTATGTACGAGAAAAATGTGTGTGATAAACTTTTGTTAAGGGGAGGAGATATAAAAATTTGATTCTTTTCCCTCATTTATGTATAATATTCACTTTTTCGTATGTAGAAATATTATTGCTGCAACATCTGAAATTCTAGATTAATTTTCGAAAAAAAAAAATGAGGGCCCAAATTCTGAAGAAAAAAAATTATGGAAATGTAAGGAAGGAAGGATATCGATATATATATATCATACATACTGTACTTTGATACTCGTTTTCTCTATCTTCCAATTTTCATTATTTTGTAACATTCAAAATGCTCTAATGAATGCAGTTTTTCTCCAATCTCAGTGAAATTTTGCACAGAAGTCCACAAAAGCATGTGCAGTAAATTGACACATGTGTTTTCTTGTGCTATTGGAACTATTCAAATCACCATGTGTTGAAGATGTGATGAGTTTAAAAAAATTGAAAAATGAACAACTAAAAGGATAAATATATTTTTTTTCTCAAAAAGTAAATTGGAAAAACATGAAAAAACATATGTCACAGTTTACATACATCTATCAGGAATAGATTAAATATAAATTAAAAGAAAAATTAAGTAAACTTTGAAAATTACGAGAATTATAATTCAATATTAAAAAACAACAAAATTTAATTTTATTATAAGTAAACTAGTTGTAATATCAAAGTGAAAATTTGTGTATTTCATATCCACAATGTAAGAAATATGTGGTAAATGTTTAAGATTAATTGGTGTAAAAATGTAGGAGTTAAAAATTTCACAGATCCAGAGCCTTAATGGTCAAGAAGAAGCCAAATTCTTCTCCTCGTTAAATAGAATCTACATCAGATATCTCGAACGCAATTTCCTGGATAATGTTACATAGTACTAAATACGGCCTTTATAAAGCCCAACCGTTATAGGAGTTAATGGAAAACGACTTTGACAGAAGGCTGCAGTTCTCTGAATTGATAAAATGAAGGAATGCCGATAACAATGGCTAAGACACATCGAGGAAACGATAGCAGGACTCCGAAACTTTCGTTATCATACAAAGCTAAGGGAAAACGAAATCAAGATGGAGAGATGAGCAACAGTATTGTATTGCTAAATTTCCCAGGACAGAACGCTAAGGCTCCTAAACCTGATGTGTTCAAGATGACGATAAAAAGTCTAAAGACAGGGATACAAAAAGTGCGTATTTTGTTAAGAGGAGGAGATATAAAAATTTTATTTTATTTCTTTTTCCTAATTGTTGTACAATTTTCATTTTTTCGTATGTAAAAATATCATTGCTGCAACATATGAAATTCGAGATTAATTTTCGAAAAAAACAAATTAAGGCCCAAATTCTGAAGAAAAAATGCATGGAAACAATAAGTCATTAAATTGTATATATCTCAGCCATTTTGAAGTATAAATTTAAAAATTATATGACTTTTTACACCTAAAGGTACGTTCTTTAAAATGTTAGAAACAGAATTCTGATATTGCTTCAACATTTTAAGATAGGCTAAACAAATACATTTTCAGAATTAATTCAAAGGGTATTTTTAAAGAAATGTGCAACGAAATAGCAAATTTTTGTTTCAGAGAAGAGTTTCCTAATAGCGTAAAGAATGTGTATGTTAAATATCATGCACGTAGTATTAACAATTGCGAACATACATAACTTTTTGTGTGGAATAAAGCAAAAAAATTAAACTTATGGGTAACTGCAATCAAAATTTAGTGTCATTTAAAACTCTGTGTACCAGGGTTTTAAAAATCGCATCACTGCAGCTGACAAGGCCATAAATGCGTATTAAAGAGTATGTAATAGCCTATATTTTTTACATATGAGAGTGTATTTTAAAGAAAAGAAAAATTGAAAAAAAAAATTTACGGTGAATTGCAATCAAAATTTAGTGTTATTTAAAAACCCTGTTTAAAAATTTAAAAACAAAATGGCGTTACCGCAGCTGATAAGGCCTTAAATTACGGCGAGTCACCTGAAAAAATTGACATTTTAATTTTTTTTTTTTTTTACACTTTAATTAAAACATTGTTCATTCAGCTTAGTTTTGTGTTTGGTTTATTAAAATGAAAAATATATTTAAAATAGTCAATTTTCTCCTCAAGTCCCTCTTATTACTATTTAAAATCATCCACACCTCCACATTCTCTTACCTAGCATCTCGTTTTGTTTACCTTTCACTACCTCGAACTCGGAACATGTACCTTCTCTTTATTCCTCTGCACAGAAAATCCTTGTACTCATCATCTTTCAGCATATCGATTCCAAGCCTCTGGAATTCTCTACCTGACCATGTCAGAGACTGTCGGACAATATCAAAATTCAAATTTAAATTAAAAAATCACATTTTAGTTCATGGGATTGCTTGTTGAATGCCTGACAGGTTGCGCAACTTTGGCTTAACCCATTATACATACTAGGTTCAAAAAGTTCCCGGAATTTGCTAGTATCATAGAAACAACGTACCTTAAACACTATTCTATAGCATTCCCTTCAAAATAGTTACCTTCCGCAACAACACACTTCTGCCAACGCGTGTAGAGTTCCTGGAAGCAGGCCTGGAAGCCATTTTGTGAAACCCGTCTTAGTGCTCTCGTCGCGTTTGCGATAACCTCTTCTGCATTGAATCTCCGTCCTTTCAGATGACTTTTCAGACGGGGAAACAGAAAGTAATCAGGTGGTGAGAGATCAGGAGAGTATGGTGGGTGATCCAAAGCAGTTATGTTGTGCCTGGCAAGAAAATTCTTTACAATAATTGCGCGATGAGCAGGTGCATTGTCATGCATAAGGAACCAGTTGTTTTCTACCCACTTTTCTGGACGTTTCCTTCTCACTGCGTCCCGGAGGCGACGGAGGATTTTTACTTACAATTCTTTCGTTACAGTACGACCTTCTGGAATGAACTCATGGTGGATGAGACCCTGAGAGTCGAAGAAAACTTCCAACATAACTTTGCCTTTGGAAGTGTCCCTAGGAAATTTTTGCTTCCGAGGAGATGTTTTCGATTTCCACTCAGATGACTGTCGTTTAGGGACTGGGTCGTACAAGTAGCACCAAGTTTCATCACCAGCAATAATTTTGTTTAAGAAGTCACCATCTTCATCGGCCATACTGATCATGTCCCCAGCAAGAGTCATTCTTGTTTCTTTCTGTTCTGCCGACAACATTTTCGGAACTAACTTCTGAGACACGTAATGCATGTTGAGATGCATGTGAAGAACATTGTGTACACTTCCGACTGATATTCCGACCTCTTCTGCTATCTCTTTTATGGTTTTACGTCGGTCGTCCCTCACAACATTACGCACACACTGAGCGATTGCTTCATTTGTTGCAGTTGTTGGTGGGCCGCTGCGTACGTCATCTTTGATGCTATCACGGCCACCAGAAAAGCGTTTATGCTAGGCATACACTTGAGTTTTTTTCATTGCTGCTTCGTCATATGCTTCTTCCAACAATCTTAATGTCTCTGCAGGAGTTTTGTGTAACAAAACACAGAACTTGATGTTTGTACGTTGCTCTGTGGACATAATTACAAAATGCGACGAACAAACAAAACACTATGATAAACAATTGCCTACAACTCAAAACCAACAATCGCCATTATCGACAAACTTTAAGGAAATGACATCATGAATGTTACCAACAAAACAAATGTATAATATCCCTTGTTATATATTAATACGAAAAATGGTAGTAAAATTCCGGGAACTTTTTGAACCCAGTAGTATATAGTAAATATTGTAACTATGCTGTTGTAAAATTGACAATTAATATGTAATGTATTTATTATTATTGTTATTATTATTATTATTATTATTATTATTATTATTATTATCAGTTATCACTATCATCATTGCTATCTTTGTTTTTCTTTCTGTTTTTTCTTGTATTAGCTCGATGAGAGCTCTATAGTGTACTTTTGACTCTGTTGACCCTCTATAGGGCTTTAACTTAATTTGTATTATTTTCATCAGTGTTTGTATTTCTTTTTTGTATTTATATGTGCTATTTGGTAGGACGGAAGAGATGACCCTATGGCATTAATCCTGTCAGATTAAATAAATAAATAAATAAATAAATAAATAAATTGTCTAATATTTAATATATTTAAAATAGTAAATATCAGAATATTTACTACTTTAAATATATTTTAAAAAGTTTGTGTATTTATGTTTTAGAGGAAAAAATAACACTTTCACAAAAAAAATTGTATCTCAGGAACTAATTATCTTAGAAGGCTATGGTTTGGCTTCTTTTGTAGTAAAATTAATGGTTCATAAAGACTGTATTTCAAGATCTTGTCCATTACTAAAAAAAATGTTTGAGAGGAAGAACTCAGAACACTAATCAATCGTTCGATGACATTGTTTGGTATCGAGTCCCAAAAAATGTGTTTGTTGATATGCCAACGTTGGAACTTGGTGTACTAGATGCTGTACTCACATTTAAACATAGATACACTTCAAGAATACAGGTGTTGAAGAATCTAGGTATTCAAATAGGATATGATATCGAGAAAAACATGGCGAACTTGGACATATTGCGAATACGGAAGGCAGAAATCGCAGTAACAAACACAACCAAGGAGGCAAGATCCAAGAAAATGAGGCCAGCATTAGGTGAGCAGGATGAGAAGATGAGAACTACCACCAGGAGGGTTTTAATAGTAACATACGTTACAAGAGCGGTATGTTGACGTTTTCATGTTCGAGGAAAAGATTGAAAAAGCGAAACGTAGTTGAGCTTTTTTAATTTCCGAGAACATGAAAACAAACATACCACTCGTGTATCGTACATTATTTTGTGCGAAGATCGTTTATTACATACCTGAAAGACGAATTTCTAATTAGTTGCAATGAAATATCCATCTTGGTTTCTGTTTAATGACGCCAACTTTAGAAAACAAAAATATCTATACTCCAGCAGGCCGTGATATACGTCTGTCTTTTTTTTCCCCCCAGTCTATAAATGCGAACTTAAAACAAGCTGTAAGGTTATGTAATGATTTATTTTTCATTTTAATATTTTAACAATATTATTTATATAACATATTCCAGTAATAACATCGGCATCTGGAATCTCGTTGATTTTTTCACGGCTTCATTAATGTTATTTATATCAGGAATGCAATAAGTTTCGTGGAGTAGTAGACTTACTTAACTTTTGCAAATATTTAAAAACAATAATTAACATTGCAATTTAGGTGAAATTGCAGTGGTAAGTTTCCAATTTATAATTATTACTATGTTAAACGTCTCTAAAAATAATATGTTAAAAGCCTAAAGCAGTAAAATGAATGTCGCGCTTAAGCGGTAAGAAGAGGGAAATTGTTATGTGTGTTACGTTGGGAATACTGAATGTGGTATTTCACACTTACCGCGTATTGGTTCTGTGCGGAAAACAAGCAAATACGCACGATCTCGCACAAAATATTTTTTTCTGTTACAGGTGAGTTTTTATGGAAATTTTTACTTTAAACGTAGTTTACATAAAACTATATTGTTCAACATAAATTACCAGTTTTCTCAGAAATTACTAGGTCAATCTGCATGCAATTTTACCATACATCTCAGTAACACTGTGATGATGTGGAATTTCTTTTGATTGAGTTTGCTGAAATAGTTTATTTAAAAAAATAATAAAAATTAAAATATCTATTTTTTTATAATTTAGAGGTTTATAAAAAATCACATCTTTTTTCTATTAGATATTTTATCATCAAAATAAATCAGTACCGTAAACTGGGGTTACTTTGAACACAGAGGAAACTTTGACCATTTTTTTTTCAGAAAATCATATTTAGGTTTCTACATGCTGCTCTTGTTATAGATGGAGGTAAATTTGGTATGAGAATGATTTTATGATAATTTACCTCTATCTATAACAAATACAGCATGTAGAAACCTAAATATGATTTTTTGAAAAAAAAAATGGTCAAAGTTTCCTCTGTGTTCAAATAACCCCAGTTTACGGTACTCTCTGAAGGAATGCATAAACATTCTGTAAAAATATCACATTTCCATCCTTAATATATTCGGAGATAACAGGTCATTAACATAGCTGTTTTAACATTAGTAAGATACGACTTGATGACTCCCCTTAAATTTTATGTAATAGCTTATGTGTTTTTTTTTTTCTTTTTCCCACACGCCAAAGAGTATTTTAAATGAATTTTTTAATTCACTGATTTTCGCCATATTAAACTATTTTCTCCCCTTAAAATGTAGAAATGAATTTTATAGTTTTTACATGTCTACCACATGTATTCTTTAGTAGGTTATTTTACGACGCTGTATCAAAATCTCAGGTTATTTAGCGTCTGAATGAAATGAAGGTGATAATGCCGGTGAAATGAGTCCGGAGTCCAGCACTGATAGTTACTCAGCATTTGCTCATATTGGGTTGAGGGAAAACCCCGGAAAAAACCTCAACCAGGTAACTTGCCCCTACCGGGAATCGAACCCGTGCTACCTAGTTTCGCGGCTAGACGCGGCTAGCCGTTACTGCACAGATGTGGACTACCACATGTATCTGAGGTAGCATCAATAAATACAAATTCGTAGTTTGCAGCAAGGAATTACCAAAACCCCATCTCCCGTCTTTCTTGCATTGTAAAGATCACACACGGCCCCTACTCAACGTTCCGAAGGCCTAGAGGCAGCAAGGCCTCCTGCAGTGTCAGCATTGCGCCGACATGGCAACCGCGAATCGCATGGAGAAGAATCGAGATAGTAGAAGCAACTTTTATTCCACTATTTTTACCTGCACGTCTCTTGTAGCCCCCTCTCCCTCTCTTCAACTATTTCTCTCTTCTCTTTCTCTGTTTCCGCGATGGATTCCCCAAGGCGTTCAATAAGGAACGGGGCAAGGCGCCGAGAGGGACGTGGAGGGGGCCATGGAGCTGATAAATTGCATTCCCACGAAAGTGCTGCACAAAACCACTCTCGCCCCTCAGTGTGAACTGATCGTTACCTGTCAATTCTCACTTGGCGTATATCATTTCCTACATTTTTCTATGGAAGTCTGTGTCATGGCGTTCAACATTACCAACAATGCATAACAAAACTCATAGGCCCAATTGTATAAAAGTCACTAACTAAAGGTATAGGTTATTTTTAACTGAACATTAGTAAATAAGTCGAGGTTACTTTTTATGTTCTATAAAATTAATTTCTGAACAATTAAACTAAATGTAGTATCAATAATATTTGTAGTAAAATATGTGGCAACATCGCGAAATATGAATCAAATTTGTGTGTAAAGCCAGTTGATTCTCAATTGTTTCGCCAATGAGATAGGAAACACAATCATCACCGCCTCCTGAATATGCGTCTCAATACGTTTGAGGAGAATCCAGTGTTGTCAATGCTTGTTAATGAAATTAATTAATTAATTGTTGGAACTGCCTACATAAAGAGACGACATACGGGATGGCTGGTTGGTTTCTTTCAGGAAATGATCAGTGTCGCCAATTCAGCGGTTTTCCCGCTAAATCTAGCTTTTTTGGATAACCGTCTCGCGGGTAAAATTATATTATCCCGCTTAGCGGGAATACTAGCGGTTTTTAATCTTTAAAGTTTCTGAAATGAAATTCATATTAGCATTATAAGCGGCTTTCATAATTACATTTAATTCGTTCAGTGTGTGTTTTGTAAAATAATGGATGTGTTAATGTAGTGATAATTCCATATTATCTAACCGTTAAAACCCGAAATCCGTCAAAACCAGTTTCAACTAGTGAAAACTAGTTTAAGCAAATAAAGATAGATAGAAAGTGAGTTTTCGTGTGATCTAGAATCAATGTCAGGTTAGGTTTGGTTTCTTTATGTTTTTGTTTGGTAAAAGCCTAAAAAACCTAAAGAAACCAAACCTAACCTGCACTGATTCTAGATCTTACGAAAATTCGCTTTCTATCTATATATTTTTTTTAACTAGTTTTTACTAGTTGAAACTGGTTTTGTCGGATTTTGGGTTTTAACGGTAACATATATAATGCAATAAGAATTTAAATATGTTGTGTCTGTGATAAAAGTGTTCAAAATTGCTTTATAGCGCCACATTGGCAATGATAAAAGTGTGCAATATTCGTTACATTGGAGGGCGGATGTCGTTACATTGGCGGGTGGATGCTCTATCTTGACCATTATTATTATTATTATTATTATTACTATTATTATTATTATTATTATTATTATTATTATTATTATTATTATTATTACTGAATAATAAGTATACATTAAAATCTAGAGACATTTGTTAGAAAATCGCGGGTTTACGAAAGCCATCTAGCGGGATTATACGAACAACTGTTGGCAACACTGGAAATGATGCGATTCACATAAAACCTTAAAATATAAAAGATACGAGGATGGATCCCCTAACATAAGAAGTATAGATTGTACAGTACAGGAGTGGCAAAAAAAAAAAAAAAAAAAACGGACCGACCCCTGTAGCTGATTTCAGAGCCTTGTTCACTCCAGAGCACGATAGACTGGTGACTAAGACTTTCGTGGTTCGAATCCCGCCTGGGAAGAAAACTTTTCTTTTGTTGCTTATTCAAATTTATTCCCAATACTTTTCGATTGCCGGTAAAATTCATGTTCTAGGAATAATAAGTAAAATGAAGTAGTAAAATATCGCTCCAATCTAAAGGTGATAGTGCATCTCCTTGCTTTAGCTCGCAGTGAATTGGAAACGCATCTGACAGAAACCGGTCTATACGGACTCTGCTGTACGTTTCACTGAGACATATTTTAATTAATCGAACTAGTTTCTTGGGAATACCAAATTCAATAAGAATATCATATAAAACTTCTCTCTTAACCGAGTCATATCCTTTTTTAAATCTATGAATAACAGATGTACCGTAGTCTACCCTTACACTCACTTTTTTTTTTCAATGTCTGTCGAATACAAAAAATGTGATCAATAGTTAATCAATTACGCCTAAAACACACTGATGATCCCCAATAATTTCATCTACATAATATGGAGTTAATCTTCTCAAAAGAATATTGAACAAAATTTGTACGTTCCCCACTAATTAATTAAGATAATAAAATACATTTAAACAATACACAAAATACAGTGTATCTTCGTTATTAGTGCAGACCTATACTTAAAATAGTTTTTGTGCGAGATCGTGCGTATTTGCTTGCTTTCCGCACAGAACCAATACGCGGTAAGTGTGAAATACCACATTCAGTATTCCCAACGTAACACACATAACAATTTCCCTCTTCTTACCACTTAAGCGCGACATTCATTTTACTGCTTTAGGCTTTCAACATATTATTTTTAGAGACGTTTAACATAGTAGTAATTATAAATTGGAAGCTTACCACTGCAATTTCACCTAAATTGCAATGTTAATTATTGTTTTTAAATATTTGCAAAAATTAAGTAAAGTCTACTACTCCACGAAACTTATTGCATTCCTGATACAAGTAACATTAAGGAAGCCGTGAAAAAATCAACGAGATTCCAGATGCCGATGTTATTACTGAAATATGTTATATAAATAATATTGTTAAAATATTAAAATGAAAAATAAATCATTACATAACCTTACCGTTTGTTTTAAGTTCGCATTTATAGACTGGGGGGGAAAAAAAGACAGACGTATATCACGGCCTGCTGGAGTATAGTAAACACAGAAAACATTTTACAGCAACAATGTTGAAAAAAGATATTTTGGTGTTCCGAAGTTGGCATCACTAAACAGGAACCAAGATGGAGATTTCATTGCAACTAATTAGAAATTCGTCTTTCAGGTATGTAATAAACGATCTTCGCACAAAATAATGTACGATACACGAGCGGTATGTTTGTTTTCATGTTCTCGGAAATTAAAAAAGCTCAACTACGTTTCGCTTTTTAATCTTTTCCTGGAACATGAAAACGTCAACATACCGCTCTTGTAACGTATATTACTATTGTGGCTGAAAAGATGGATTAAGTGAAGAATTGCAAAGGCAATTTTAAGAAATGTACCAGGCAAGAAACAAGATAGGAAAACTGGTTTTAAAAACAACGGTATACAGAGAAAGGAAGTCTGACTTATCTAAGGAATTCTCCACACAATGTTCTGCTACAGTTTGGAAATACAGGCTGCAGCACACATGTTACAAAATTAATTGATTATAATCAGACTTGGATCAACACGACCACGCTAAAAACGTGGCGAACTACTTTCTAAACACATTCTGATCTTCTCTAAACAAACATCGCTACAAGCTGTTAATGCGGCTAGCAAGAATAGATGCAAAGATAATGAAAATGTAGGGTTATGACGAAGTAACTAACAGAGGTGAGATTAATATAACTGCCAAACAAATGGAGCAATCAAGATGAACTATGCAGCTATGATATGTGTGCGGAATGGGATTTAGTTTGTGTACGTGAATTGTCTGTTGTCTATATTCGACAATTGTAAGTATTGTATTGACTCCGTTGAAAGTAAGGTGGGTCCCATCTGTCCACAGTATTCAATTTCCAGCTGAGCTAACACACGTAATTTAAAGTTGTATCTCTTTTCGTAATCAACTTCCTTCAATTTAAAGATCATTTCTAGTTTATAAGGACACATTTTCAGATATTTACTCAAACCTTTTCAAACAGTGTCTGTGTTGTGAGCAGAATCAGAAAATACCTGATTGACAGTTGGTACCTTGATTTTAAAAGGGACCATGGTAAAAGCGGATTATTTCGACTCAACGAACACGTCAGTTTATTATTATTATTATTATTATTATTATTATTATTATTATCATTATTATTATTATTTTGGAAGTAAATCCCGAAAAGACAAAGTATATGATTATGTCTCGTAACGAGAATATTGTACGAAATGGAAATATAAAAATTGGAAATTTATCCTTTGAAGAGGTGGAAAAATTCAAATATCTGGGAGAAACAGTAACAAATATAAATGATACTCGGGAGGAAATTAAACGCAGAATAAATATGGGAAATGCCTGTTATTATTCGGTTGAGAAGCTTTTATCAACCAGTCTGCTGTCAAAAAATCTGAAAATTAGAATTTATAGTCTACTACAGGTTGTTCTTTATGGTTGTGAAACTTGGACTCTCACTTTGAGAGAGGAACATAGGTTAAGGGTGTTTGAGAATAAGGTTCTCAGGCAAATATTTGGGGCTAAGAGGGATGAAGTTACAGGAGAATGGAGAAAGTTATACAAAACAGAACTGCATGCATTGTATTCTTCACCTGACATAATTAGGAACATTAAATCCAGACGTTTGAGATGGGTAGGGCATGTAGCACGTATGGGCGAATCGAGAAATGCATATAGAGTGTTAGTTGGGAGGCCGGAGGGAAAAAGACCTTTGGGGAGGCCGAGACGTAGATGGAAAGATAATATTAAAATGAATTTGAGGGAGGTGGGATATGATGATAGAGACTGGATTAATCTTGCTCAGGATAGGGACCAATGGCGGGCTTATGTGAGGGCGGCAATGAACCACCGGGTTCCTTAAAAGCCAGTAAGTAAGTAAGTAGGGGAGAGTCGGGTAGTATCGGACATCGGGTAATATCGGACAGTGAATTTCTTTCATCTACCACACGATGATAGTAGGCCTACCTGATTGACATGGTTACGTTTCTGTGATGTCGCATAGAGAAACGTAACCATGTCATTGAGGTACTACCGTATGGTGGTAGATGAAAGAAACGCACTGTCCGATATTACCCGATGTCCGATACTACCCGACTCTCCCCTAAGTAAGTAAGTTGCCTTATAAGTGGTTGCTTCTTGGTATCACTTGTGACGTTCAGACCTGTCTTCGGACAGTTCACTAAACAATATTATTATTATTATTATTATTATTATTATTATTATTATTATTATTATTATTATTATTATTATCATTATTATTGTTATTAATGAAGAGAAATTACAAGACACCACAATGAAATCCATTATTTAGGAATAGAGATAAATCTTGTTGGAGATTTTGAAAAAGGAATAAAAAGAAGAAATAATGAAGGTACATTTGCGATATCAGTTTCAAATGGGGTTTTATGGGAAAAAATATTTACAAGAAAACAAAAATCAAGATCTACAACAGCATTATGGACAGTATAGTTACTTATGGAGCAGAAGTTTGGCCAGTAAAGGAAAGGACAAAATTAAAATTACTTACTACAGAAATGGATTATTATTATTATTATTATTATTATTATTATTATTATTATTATTATTGTGAATTTTATTAGTAACAACAATGTAATTTATTCGTCACAACAGTAATTCCTTTCTACAATTCACCTTAAACGCTCTCGTCAACAATTGGATCTTCACTCAACACAGTATTCGTTATAGCACTCCACGACGACAATGACAATTTACTTGGACTATTACGCACAACAATGAACTGTTAATCTTAACTAATATTTACAAAGCACTATTTACAAATCAGAACTACCAGTTCTTAGTTCACAGTTCTTCTATCTCAGTCACTCGAGTTCACAGTATCTCGAACCACAGACCTTCTGAGACAGTTCACTGTACTCGAACTCGGGTCCCTCCAACTGCGGTCCACTGCACTCGAACTCAGGTCCCTCCAACTGCGGTCCACTGCACTCGAACTCAGGCCTTCGGATGCTGACGCAGATGCGGACGCACACTCGAGTCGAACTCCGGTACACAAGACTGGCTTGCTTGCTCTGGCTTTCTCACTGACTGGCTGACTAATCAACTGAAAACTGCTGTCGTTCCTTCGCGTCCGTAATTTATAACCACAGCGACGTAGCCTCGAAGGTTCCACGCGTCTCTAGAGATGGCACTCCAGAAAAAGCCAGAGCCCTCTCCTCTCTACCAGCACCAGATGCGCGCGCACTCTCGCTCCACTCTCTCGCCGCGTTGGCCCTTTCCCCTCTTCGCCGCGCGCCATTCCTCCGTGCTCCGCGCGATCTGCTTTCTTGCGGGACGCTGGTCGTGAGTTCGAATCTCACGTCGCTGTCACATTATTATTATTATTATTATTATTATTATTATTATTATTATTATTATTACTATGAGGAATGAGTATCTCTTAGATACAGTACATGGCATCCAATGGAAGGTTAACTCTTTAATTTTGAAAATACCTACATTTCGAAGTTAGTTATAATATGATTGTTATGGTTAGCCTATTTCAATATCTTTTTCTTTTACGGAAGAGGTACCCGAAGGCTTACAATGCAGCGTGAGCTTATTGTGCTTACCACTCCTATTCTATGAATGACTGGGTAGCCGAACGGCCGCACTTTTGTACAAATATAGCACGCTGCACCGAGAACTTAACCCGGGCTATTGTATGGATGATGATGATGATGATGATGATGATGATATGTGAATTAATGATGGCGAAATGAGTCCGAGGTCCAACGCCGAAAGTTACCCAGCAATTCAATTGGTTGAGAGAAAACCCCGGAAAAAACCCAATCAAGTAACTTGTCCCGACCAAGAATCCGGGCCCGTTAGTTTCAGAGCCAGACGTATTTCAATTAAAACTGCTGGAACCTGAAATATTGGAAATGATGAGTGTTCACTCCTTCTGCAGCTATAAATTCTGAAACTGAGGTACAAGAAAGAAGTTATAAATAATATCCTACGCAATAACAGTAACACCCGACAATGGGCAAGCATGACGTCACAGCCAAATAAGGCGTACGTAAAACTCGTGACTTCCTCGGAAACTAGACTACGCTGAGAGTTCGGATTTTTTCCTCGTTCATTAATTTGATACGCTCCTACATTTACACCCCCATTAAAATATAGAGGTTATCTATGATAAGAGCGAATTTTACAGACGTGGACATTAGATTAAATTATGTGTAACAAGGCTGTATTAATCAGCAGAAATAATGAACAAAAATGTATTTTGCACAGATATAATGAACACAAAATTGAGTCTGGAGGTTACTAATATTTTGTGAACATTCCCTTATTCTTTATTAACACGCTGACTTTGTCAGGGATGCTGGAAACCAAAGTTTACACTTTCTTTGAATATCAGCATCATTTAGCCAGATATCAGAAAATGCTTAAATGAGTCCATGTTTTGTTGTAAGCCTCTTTTTCTTCACTTTCTTCTTCAGTATAGACCACAGATTTTCAATTTCGTTCATGTCCGGTCTTCTTGCAGGCCATAGGAGAACAGACTCTTGAATATCTTCTGCAGTATAACACCAGTAGTACCAACACAGCCAGACAAAACATACTTAACCATTGGAAAAATATACCAGAAGATGTAAACAATCATATATACAACAACAGAGACTCTCTGAGCTACACTAATAGTTGATATGACGAATTATATTATGTTTCCAAGAAAAACGTTTTAGTCTAATAATTTGTCCACGTCTGTAATTGCTTATATTTTCTACACAATCTTGCATCACCACCCATTGTCAAAACTTAATCGTAGATGATGTTTGTGTCCACCATTTTGTTCTTGTACAAAACAGCCTCTCTTTAGTGGTGTATGCAGCAGATCTGAGTTCGTGTTGTGAAATATATGCCACAATGTGTGCGATGGAGTCATTCAACTCATTATTATCGTAGGTTTGCCCAAGAGCATTCTTTCTTTCAGATAGCTCTATAACCAGTAAATAAATAACCAATAATCTACTGGGTTAATATCTGGTGATCTTGCAGGCCAAGTTACAGGAGCATACCTTCTGATAACACGACTAGCAGAAAAATCATAAGCAGGCCTTTATAAGAGGAAAGAATATTTTACGTAAGACAAGTATCTTTCAGCTTTGCAACCTCACGGAGGAAGTAACGATACGAATTTTATCGCCTTTTAAAATCCGTGGCTCTCGGCGAGGTATGAACCCGCAGATCTCCAATCCAACGACAGCATGGTAACCGTTTTGATCATCGAGGACAACACACATGTGGTAGAGCATTCTGTGTTTCATAATTGTCTTGAAATACGAAGTGAGAAAACGCGTGATAGCGTATTCTGTGTTTTGTAATTATCTTGAAATTCTAGCTGTACAAAGGGGATTATTTAATACTACAGTCGTGGTTCTTTGTTTCTAAGGCTACGAAGCCAAATCAAATGCAAGAGTTATTATTTAAAACACTAGAGGTTAAAATATCGTAAAACAGTTTCCATAGAGATAGAATTAAAAACAAAAGATGTACAGGTGCGCGTGTTCTTTGTTTAGTTGATTTTTAAATATTCACCCACCATTTTACACTGCTTTGTTGTAAATGTTTATGTCTTGTTTGTAATTATAGACATATTTAATTAATTCCGACAACATAAGCAAGACAAATACATTTTAGTTACCGTATTACTTAAAACATGCAGAGATGTTCGTAACGTGAAACTGTTTCTGTGGGGTTAACTGAAGAGAAAAGAAAAGCAGTGCATGCATGTTCATTTGTTATTTTAGTTGGTACTTCAAAAATATCCTCTCGACATTTTACAGAGCTCCATTATAATTGTTTGTGTTTTGTTTGCAATTATATACATGTTTAATTAATTATGGTAACATAAAACTTTAATAATTAAATTCTAGCGAACAGCACAGATAATATCAGTAACGAAACCCAGTGGAAACGACCTGGCTAATGTTAATAACATGGCAATGAAGCGCAGACTGTGATGTTCCCAGGCGGCGGACATGTTGTGCTGGCTGCAGGCTTCATTTCTTTATCGACGTCACCCGTGTTATTCCAGGCGGAAAATTATGTTTGTTTACATGAATGAGTGATTATCAGTGTAATTGATAAATCAATTAAAGATGTGTGCCACACATCAGCTATTTGTCGTGAATCTTTCAGTAAGGAGAAAAAGTTACGAACTCAATTATTGTGTCATTAAAACTTGTACAAAACTGTCTTTGCAAAAACACGCATTACATAGAAAGTAATAGTAATATGCGTTACAAGAGCGGTATGTTGAAGTTTTCATGTTCGAGGAAAAGTTTGAAAAAGCGAAACGTAGTTGAGCTTTTTTAATTTCCGAGAATTGAAAGAAAACATGCCGCTCGTGTATCGTACATTATTTTGTGCGAAGATCGTTTATTACATACCTGAAAGAGGAATTTCTAATTAGTTGCAATGAAATCTCCATCTTGGTTTCTGTTCAATGATGGCAAATTTGCAAAACAAAAATATCTATCTTCAACATTGTTGCTTTAAAATGTTTTGTGCGAGATCGTGCGTATTTGCTTGTTTTCCGCACAGAACCAATACGCGGTAAGTGTGAAATACCACATTCAGTATTCCCAACGTAACACACATAACAATTTCCCTCTTCTTACCGCTTAAGCGCGACATTCATTTTACTGCTTTAGGCTTTTAACATATTATTTTTAGAGACGTTTAACATAGTAATAATTATAAATTGGAAACTTACCACTGCAATTGCACCTAAATTGCAATGTTAATTATTGTTTTTAAATATTTGCAAAAATTAAGTAAAGTCTACTACTCCACGAAACTTATTGCTTTCCTGATACAAGTAACATTAAGAAAGCCGTGAAAAAATCAACGAGATTCCAGATGCCGATGTTATTACTGCAATATGTTATATAAATAATATTGTTAAAATATTAAAATGAAAAATAAATCATTACATAACCTTACCGTTTGTTTCAAGTTCGCATTTATAGACTGGGGGGGGGGGGGAAAACAGACGTATATCACGGCCTGCTGGAGTATAGATATTTTTGTTTTCTAAAGTTGCCGTCATTAAACAGAAACCAAGATGGAGATTTCATTGCAACTAATTAGAAATTCGTCTTTCAGGTACGTAATAAACGATCTTCGCACAAAATAATGTACGATACACGAGCGGTATGTTTGTTTTCATGTTCTCGGAAATTAAAAAAGCTCAACTACGTTTCGCTTTTTCAATCTTTTCCTCGAACATGAAAACGTCAACATACCGCTCTTGTAACGTATATTACTATTCTGTGTTTACTATACTCCAGCAGGCCGTGATATACGTCTGTCTCCCCCCTCCCTCCCAGACTATAAATGCGAACTTAAAACAAACGGTAAGGTTATGTAATGATTTATTTTTCATTTTAATATTTTAACAATATTATTTATATAACATATTGCAGTAATAACATCGGCAAGTTTGTTGATTTTTTCACGGCTTCCTTAATGTTACTTGCATCACGAATGCAGTAACTTTAGTGGAGTTGCAGAGTTTACTTAATTTTTGCAAATATTTAAAAACAATAATTAACAGTGCAATTTAGGTGAAATTGCAGTGGTAAGTTTCCAATTTATAATTATTACTATATTGAACGTCTCTAAAAATAATATGTTAAAAGCCTAAAGCAGTAAAATCAATATGTCACTTATGCGGTAAGAAGAGGGAAATTGTTATGTGTGTTAGGTTGGGAATACTGAATGTGGAATTTTAGACTTTCCGCGGATTGGTTTTGTGCGGAAACCAAGCAAATACGCACGATCTCGCATAAAATTTCTTTTCAATATATATGGAGTTAAACAAAATACAAGCGTCGTTATTATAAACGACCAGAGGTGAACATGTCATAAACCAGTTTCCATAGAGATAGAACTAAAAACAACGAATGTACATAAGCCAGTGTTCATTTGTTATTTTTGTTGATTCTTAAATATTCCCTTGCAATTTTACATAGCTTCGTTTTAAATGTTAGTTTTGCTTGTAATTATAGTCATATTTAATTAATTCTGGCAACATAAACAAGGCAAATATAGGAGTTATTACTTATAACATTCAGAGATATTCAAAACGTAAAGTTGTTTCCATGCAGCTGATTAAAGAGAAACAAAAAGCAGTGCAAGTACTATGCGCGTTCATTTGTTATTTTAGCTGACTCTTAAAAATCCGGAACGAAGCTAAAGGCGTTAATAAATATTAATATAACCAAGAACCTTGTATTGGAAGTTAGAAAATGCTGCTTTTAAATTACTTTTTATTAAGTCTTTGCGTAAATTTAATTATCTTAGCTTTCTCCTCAGTAATCCATTATTTTAATTCATCGAAGATGTTAGACGAAATATTGAGGATACTCGAAAGCAGAATGATACTGGTGACGACTATATAGACATAAAAATTCGCCTGAGTTGAAGCTACGACAAAACGCAAATTTTACATAAGTTAAAATGTCATGAGTGATAGAGTTCATTATGGGTATCCCTGGTACAAATACAATATATATATATATATATATATATATATATATATATATATATATATATATATATGATTTACCGTCACATAAGGAGCTTATTTCCGAAGACATTTTTAATAAAAAATATCATACAAACATGTGTCCTAATCTCAATATTTTCAAAGTTACGCTAATTTGAAGTTGTTTGTAAAAAAACCATTATGCTTTAGTTTTAATAGTAAAAGAATATTACAAATAAAGAATGAACTATTCAGGAGTATCATTTCTTTAATTAACTTTATTCTGAAGCTAAAAATGTCTTTGAATTCCACAGTTCCTTCGTACAGATTTTTTTAAAATACAAAATTAAATTTTTCTTACGCATTTACCACAACAATTGTTACAAATCACGACACTCTTGTAAATTTTTCAAGACTGTACATTAGAATGCATAACTAAATTGTAAAGAATCAAGTTCCTAAAGTCGTTTGATTTGTAACAATTTTTATGATAAGTAACTTACATAATAATGATATAAAAATTAAATTTAAAGTATGATTTAGTTAACGACGCTCGCAACTGCCCAGCTTATATCAGCATTACCGGTGTGCCGGAATTTTGACCCGCAGGAGTTCTTTTACGTATCAGTAAATGTACTGCCATGAGCCGTCGCATTTAAACACACTTAAATGCCATCGACCTAGCCGGAATCGAACCCGCAACCTCGAACACAGAAGGCCAGCGCTATACAACTATGCTACCTAGGCCGACTGAGAGAATATGTAATTTTAGTTCAAAATTTAAAAAAACAAAAAAAAATCTAAACAAAGCAATTAACAATACATGTTTAGATTCAGAACACTAGCCAATTAAAGAAATTATACTTCTGAATAGTTCAACCTTCTTTGCAATATTATTTTACCCTTAAAACTAAAGAAAAAAGGTATTTTACTAAGAACTTCAAATTACTGTAACTCTGAAAATATTGAGATTAGGACACATGTTTATATGACATTTTTTGCTCAGAATATCTTCGGAAATAAGCTCCGTAAGTGGCGGTAAATCCTCGTGAATCACTCTGTATAGGTACAGGGTGTAACAGGACATCACCGACAAACTTTGGGGAATGATAGATCACACAGAGAAGGTAATTTCTTGTTAAAGAAAATATGCTCGATGACATGTCCTTCATGAGTAATGCATCCTTTTTAGAAGCGCATTCCGCATCACGTTTGCTGCATAAGTCTGCGCCTCAAGTCCTTACCATCTCTGTTACAAAGCTGTAGTTCGTTATTGGTCTGTCTGGTGCATCTTCAATCCGTCTTACCATCCAACAATCCAACACAACACTGCCGTGCTTAACAGAGTTGTACAGTATGTTGAATGCTGCTAAGGTGTCAAAAATGTAATGAGGTACTGTAACAGAGCATGCGATTTTAATTGCTATTGTAAATTGTCAGAACATGCATGAAAAATGAAATTTCATTTCTGTAAAAAAATATTGGACATCTATTTTTCGGATGCATAGTTCCTAAAGAACGTGCCATCGAGCATAGCCTACGTTCCTTAACAAAAAAATATCCTCTCTGTGTGACCAATAATTCCTCAAAGTTTGTCGGTGAGGTCCTGTTACACCCTGTGTATATATATATATATATATATATATATATATATATATATCGGGTGATTCACGAGTATTTACCGCTACTTACAGAGCTTATTTCCGAAGACATTCTGAGCAACAAAACGTAATATAAACATGTGTCCTAATCTCAATATTTTCATATTTATGCTCTCTCACATAAACTGACTGTCGACTGATTAGAAAAACAAGTTACATATTATAAATACAGCAAAATTGGTGCTTATCGGGAAATCATCTTTTAGCGACGATTGTGTAGCATTTCATGTCTTAATGCTGTATAAAAACAATAAATGTTACAAGAAATTCATTCTTCAGGAAAGCGACTGTGATTTATAATGGATTATTCTCCGGTAAACGTATTTTGTAAGGAGTACATTTTCAATTCATTTTGTTCAATTTATTGTTTAAGTATTTTATTTTCAATAACAATATTTAATTTGATTTAATAGTATTATTTTAATTTGATCAAAGACAACATGGATAAGCGCGGTTAAAAATATAATAATAATAATAATAATAATAATAATAATAATAATAATAATAATAATAATAATAATAATAATAATTCTTTATTTATACTGGCACAGTTAAGGCCATAGGGCCTTCTCTTGCACTCTACCAGGTCACAAAGTAAACAAGCAGTTAAAATTTAAGAAAAAGTTGAAGAACAGAATACTAAGATATTACAAAAAAAATTATACAATATATAAACAATAAATAACAATAAATATATAAAAAAATATACACCGAAGCTTCAATTTAAAATCAGTGCTGAGTGTCCCGTTATTTTTTTTTCTGATGTTTCTGGGAACTCTACGCCTATGTGTACGGAAATGTAAAACTTTAATGCAAAAAAAATTATATTCGTCTGTGAAATCGGTCGGCAAATGGATTTCATCACACCTATTAGACAACGAGCCGCTACTGAAGCGTCTCCTTATGCCTGTCTTCCAGACTTCTTAATTTTGCAGCAGTAAGTCAGAAACCCATCAGATCTAAAAGCCTGAATAATTAAACTTCATTAAATATTCCTTCAATACCCACTACTAAAATATCTGAGAATCGACAGATGCGTCTAGATATCGGTTGCTCCGGGTTACGAGAGCTTGTGCAGTAAGAGTGAAAACAAGTGAATCGTAAGCCAGGAAACTCTTATACACTTCCAAGGAACTTGTCACAATGGCGGCAGAAGGTCGATGCTGCCAGACGACTAGCTACATATGGTATGGGATTTTTGCTTTATTGCTGTCATAAAAATAGATACATGCAACGTTTCAGAGACAAGTATCAGTTCTATAGTCACGAACTTTAATAGAACTGAAGGTACTTAAAACTATTGCACTTTTCTACATCATACTACTTTTTTTGTCATAAAGATGAGTATTTTTACTCCAACAAAACTACAGTATATATATATATATATATATATATATATATATATATATATATATATATATAGAGTGAAAATAGGTATTTTACCATTGAGCTCACTGGAGCTGAGTTATTTTAAAGAGCGTCACTAAATGACGTTCCTGTGCTCATAATTTACCCATATTCATATCCTGTGTTTCTTGAAAAAATATTTATGTATCACATTCATTTTCATTTTTTTTATTTACATAAACAACGATGCACAACCGAGCGAGTTGGCTCAGACTGTAAAATTTGAGATTCGCATTCGGGAGGTCACGGGTTCTCTGTGGCCGACTAATCTGACTAAGGTTTTTCATAGTTTCCCTTAGTCATAAAGGCAAATGTCAGATTGGAAATTTATAAGCAATGATTCATCGCCGCCTCAATTACCAATAAAATAAACATTAATCAAAATCTATAATCAGTTCGGTGAACACAAGCCTTTCTACAACACACTATAGAAACAGGAACTCAACAAGAGTAAAAACGGCCTACTGGTATACCCACACATTCTAAACGCGCGACATGGCCACAGATGTTAAGGCGTGTATAAATATATTTAAAGAGAAAAAATGCACAGTGAGGTTAACATAAAAAATTATCTTCGTACACAATCCACTCTATTATACATTAATTTGGAGTGATTTATTAAAGAATGCAGTCAAGACTAATTTAGAAAAATCTTAACCTTGCACCAAAAATGGATGTTGTCTGAACCAAATGATCCTATTTTAATTATTTGCGTGTAATAACAATCAAGAAACATGTTGAAGGAATTATCTTTGCAGAAAATGGATGCTCTCTAGACCAAAATTATAGTATTTTAATTATTTTAATACAATTTCAATTAAGTAACATATTAAACGACTTATCCTTCTATCAAACATGGATGTTCCTTGAACCAAATTATGTAATTACTTTATATGTATTTCTAACAAGTGCAGCAAAGCGCACAGGTGTGGTTAGTCCTTAATAAAAATTGTTCTACCATTTACCTTGTTTATATTATTTAGGTTACGTTATAGCTTCTGCTGTATGAGATTATCACTTATCAGAGATTGTTTAATATAATATTGATAACTAGAGCTAGGATTTATATGTAGTAAAAGTTAAGAATGACGCAGAGTATAGTTGAGTCGATGTGATGCCGGTTAAGAAGGCTTTAAGAAATGCAAGAAAAGTCACAAGGACTAGACAAAGCAGCTTTTAAACCCCTGCTGTTTTGTAAATAATGGTTAAGAGAATTAAAGATCCTTAGCGCTAACTATTGGAAGTACTGAATGACAAGAATGGCAAATATAAGGAGTGGGGGGCAGAGGTTGCATGTTTATAAACTATACCGACTAAAAATATTAGCTTTTATTACTTACGAATCCTAGCTGTATTGATAACTGAAGTGGAATGCAACTGTTTTAATAAAAATGAAACTGAATCAACAAAGTCTTCTTGATTACTACGTGCCCTAGTTAAATCTGCGTCCGGAAAGAATGTGAATCACAGTTCCCTCTCCCTATGGCTTTGTGACCTATGAATAAATACTAAGCTGATAAAGAGGTGTCTACTGTTCGTGCCAGAGAGTTGTATGAGATAGTGGTGAATACACTTGTACCTATAGAAGGTGCTGAAAGTGATGTACCCATATAAATACTGTGAAAATGTTAATATTATGCACCGTATTTCGTGGATCATTAAAATGTACTTTTTTTTTCAGTTGGTTATTTAACGAAGCTGTATCAACTACTAGGTTATCGACAGGATTGGTGGTAGCGAGATGGTATTTGGCAAGATGGGGCCGAGGATTCGCCACAGATTGCCTGACATTTCCCTTACGGTCGAGGAAAACTTCGGTAAAACCCAACTAGGTAATCAGCCCAAGCTGGAATCGAACCCACGCCCGAGCACAACTCCGAATCGGCAGGCAAGAACCTCAGCCGACTGAGCTACGCCGATGGCCTTAAAATGTACTTACAATTTTAAAAAGTCACCTAAGGACGCAGAGTTATAGCTCATTAAAAGTGGGATATTCCACTGAAACACTCTGTGTATATACAGTAGAACTCTATTATAACGACATCCAAGGGACCTTATAAATTATGTTGTTATAAACGAGTGTCGTAGTAACCGAGTTTCATATTATCAGTCTAGTGAGGTGGAAAATGAAATAGTAATATACGTTACAAGAGCGGTATGTTGACGTTTTCATGGTCGAGGAAAAGATTGAAAAAGCGAAACGTAGTTGAGCTTTTTTAATTTCCGAGATCATGAAAACAAACATACCGCTCGTGTATCGTACATTATTTTGTGCGAAGATCGTTTATTACATACCTGAAAGACGAATTTCTAATTAGTTGCAATGAAATCTCCATCTTGGTTTCTGTTTAATGACGCCAACTTCGGAACACTAAAATATCTTTCTTGCTGTAAAATGTTTTCTGTGTTTACTATACACCAGCAGGCCGTGATATACGTCTATCTTTTTTTTCCCCCCCCAGTCTATAAATGCGAACTTAAAACAAACGGTAAGGTTATGTAATGATTTATTTTTCATTTTAATATTTTAACAATATTATTTATATAACATATTGCAGTAATAACATCGGCATCTGGAATCTCGTTGATTTTTTCACGGCTTCCTTAATGTTACTTGTATCAGGAATACAATAAGTTTCGTGGAGTAGTAGACTTTACTTAATTTTTGCAAACATTTGAAAACAATAATTAACATTGCAATTTAGATGAAATTGCAGTGGTAAGTTTCCAATTTATAATTATTACTATATTGAACGTGTCTAAAAATAATATGTTAAAAGCCTAAAGCAGTAAAATGAATGTCGCGCTTAAGCGGTAAGAAGAGGGAAATTGTTATGTGTGTTACGTTGGGAATACTGAATGTGGTATTTCACACTTACCGCGTATTGGTTCTGTGCGAAAAACAAGCAAATACGCACGATCTCGCACAAAATAACAAACTTAATTAGGCTTATTTTAGATTTATGTACGGTATTCACTTTTAAGCCTACCATGAACGTAATAAAATACACGTACAATTATAAATGCAATATTCTGTATTAAAACAGTTTGTTCAATACCCACCAAACTTCTTTACTTAGGAGTCAAGTAATCAGGCATTTTACTCTATTGTCTCCTATTTTTCCCAATACACACTTTCTAAATTACGTTCTACATTAATTATTTCAGTTACAATTTCACTGCTCCTTCCCCTAGCTTCGATCTATTCTGTTCAAATGCAGCAACAATTTTATCCTTGCTCTTCCAAATCGTTTGGACTGCAATTAACTAGGCCAAACTCACGACACACGTCAGCTTTTTTTAATTCCATTCTCAATTTGATGAATCACTAACTTTTTCTTCCAACGTTAAAACTTTTCTTTTAGTGGCCATACTGCGCTAAAATGGATGCACTTAGTGAAAACTACCTGGCCGAAACTGATCGTACGCAAGTGCCGTTAATACGGCATGAATTCGGGCGGGTTAAAGGAAATTTGCCTCAATTTCAGAAGCCTATGACAGAAGGGGACAATAAATAATTCGCCAGTTTTCAACAAAATATTTCTTAAAATACTTTGGTTCTTAGACAATCTTATTCCAAACTGAGGTTGAAAACGACGTTATATGCGAGGTAGACGCATATGCATTTGTCGTATTAAGCAAAGTAGAAAAGCATTTGTCTTATGGGGAATTAGTTGGGACCACAGAATATTTGACGTTATAGGCGAGGTGTCGTAGAAAACGAGGTCGCTATAACCAAGTTCTACTGTACATGAAAAACAAATACAGGGACATCATTATATTTTTACTTGCATTTTTATTGTACCTGCATTTCCGAATGTACTTCACTCTTACCCCTTCACTAATGTCCTTGCTCCCGTCAGACACACAAACTTACGGCCGCTGTTGCATTCAAAGTCTTCAAGCAGTGAAGTAAACACTGCAGTGTATAGTGTGTTTCAGAAATATGGTTGCGTTTTCTATAGAAGAAAGAACCTATATTAATAATATCGTACTAAAAAATTATATTCAAGAAACGATAAATTCAATTTCAGAGAATATGCTTCAAATTGTTTTTAATAATATGCGTAAAGAATTGAAGCCTGCATTGTAATGAACGGCAACCATTTTCAGCAACTTTTAAAAAAATTCAGATTAGCTTATTTTGAATTGAGGTGGCTAGAAGCAAAGGAATGCTAGTGACATTTGTAATAACATGAGTTAAGTGCATCCAGTGTAAGCTAAAGTATCTAAAATTTTAGTGGCAAAGGGATATTTTAATCTCATCACACATTAAAATTAAAATAAAATTTTCACCGATTTTACGAAAGATTAAATATTTAAACCCCATTTTCTCAAAAGTAACTTAAGTGCACTTACAGCCCTTTTCTTATGAGCCCCTCAATTTAAATGCACTCTCTGTATTGTATGTTAACACCAATAATTAATATGCTAAATAAAGTAGACATTACATAACGAACATAGCCGCCTGAAAAGTTGAGTTCTTGAAAAAAAAAAGTTACTACTCTACTGTATTTTGATAAATTCCATAAAAGTGATGATCAAACTGAAAATCATAATATCGTATTTTCCTACAACATAAATGGATACACTACTTTTCTCTCCTCCTATAGCTAGTAAAATGATTTGTTTACATATTGCACTAGTAACACCAAACTCCTGTAATGGAAGGGGGTAACAGTGTTTCCGAGTATAACCAGGTTAATGTTAAAAATGTTGGTAAAAATAAAGTGATGTCCCTGTACAATGCACTACATGCAGAGTAGATATTATATTTTATTACTTTAACCGCAGAATAGACGTTTAACGCAGTGATTGGGATTTACTTGATCCCCTGTTAATTTTTTATACCAAGCTTTACATGATTGCGGTTCACTCCAAAGAGCAGCAGTCCAGGGTTCGGGCCCTCGCCGCTCGCTCAAGGGCGGGGCATTGCTCCAGCGAATACGGAAGCGGAGGCGCTGCGATCAGCATGCGCGTGACGTAACGTGAGGAGACCGAACCGGACCGGAATACCGGGCTGGCAGGTTCTGCCGCTAAAAAGCGCGCATTTTTGTTGATTGGCTGTCGTACAGTCCCTGCATGATCGCTGTAGCAAACATCTCGTCTCCTCTTCTGCCAGTACAAGTTCCTTTCCTTCTCAATGTTCATCTGTTTCTTTTAATTTCCATAGCAACAAAGATTACTGATCTTTCCTCTGGAGTGTGTCTTATATTTTTTTCTAATAACTCCAATTACCAGTAGAATGATGAAAGATAACAGCATTTCACAAGTAAAATGTGTGAAGTTTTACACTATGAAATAACGCATAACGTTTCTACAGGTATGATACGTTCATGGATAGGTGACAGGCCCTTTGCGACAAACGATAGGATAATAGATAAGAAGTGATGGTGAAGGATAAATTAGAGTTGGAAAGGAAGCGAGATAAACCTTTTGGATTGGTTATATATCACTATATCAGCATTCAACTGGAGGCAGGGTTGCCAGATTCTCTCAGTAGGAATCCATGACAGGTGATGATACTGCGTTCTACCTTAACGTGACTACACACTTGAATTCAATTCGCAATACAACTGGTTATACTTTTAATTTTGTTACATTTTTTCCATATTATGAAATTTATTTTGAATTATTGATAAAGTCTGAAAAAATGTCATATTACACCCTGTTCTATTCAGAAGAAAAGGATGATACAGTGTTTAAATCCTATCTAGATAATAAATCAACTTACAAAGAGACTAAAGAATATTTAATATCTAATACATACTATAATAGTCTGAGAAAGTACTCGCAAGACGAAAAAGAGGAAGATCGTCCATGTCGAAGATGACAAACCGAAGAGAGAGAGTAAGATTCTGCCAATCGGTGAAGTTATGATCATAAGTAGTGAGTTCCACATTAAACTCCACTCCACACCCTGTACTTCTTGACAGACTAAGAGTTCCCAACCTTGACTGGGTGTTAAGGAGGAGAAGAAATTCGACACACATACAAGACCAGTCTGTACCACACAAGTACAACATCACGTACTAGCAAAAAAAACTGCGAAAATAATTCGTAGCGTCGCGGAATTAATAACTGTTTGATGACCGCAGAACAGCTATCGAAACCCCCTGAGGGGTCAATGAATGAGTGAGGAGCAACAATTCATTACATTCAACCTACCAATTAACTTTTTTGAGCTGACTATCCATCAAGATCCAATTTTAATTACGGACGTACACAGAACACAAGTAAATTCACAGCTACACAAGTTTAGCTTAATGCGGTTAACTGAATTTATTATATAAATGTTCCAGAATTTACTTGTAATTCAGTTGTTTTCTGCTGAGAGTCTGAACTATTTCATAAGACAGACTTTTGAAGGACTGCCTAGGACAGGGTTGTGTATTTAGAGTAAAGAAATTGGAGACATGAAGACAACATATTTTTTCAACATAATATCACTAGAGGTTTCCATTTATCTAGACAAAATCAAAACTGTAGTGGGATTTAATTGACTATTACACGATTAAGTCCCGCGCCGTGGCGTCGCGGTCTAAGGCATCCCGCCTAGGACTCGCGTTACGGAATGCGCGCTGGTTCGAGTCCTCATGGGGGAAGAAATTTTCTCATGAAATTTCGGCCAGTGTATGGAACCGGTGCTCACCCAGCATCGTGATGCATTTGGGGAGCTACGATAGGTAGCGAAATCCGGTTGCGAATACCAGCTATAACGGCTGGGGGGATATCGTGCTAACCACACGATACCTCCATTCTGGTTGGATGATCGTCCACCTCTGCTTCGGCATGTGGGCGTGAGGCCAGCAGCCGGCTGGTCGGTCTAGGCCCTTCACAGGCTGTAGCGCCACGAATTATTATATTACACGATTAAAGAAATTATATGAAGATTAGAAGAAATAAAGTACTCTGATACAATAAAATATTAATTGACTAACTAAAATATGTAATAAACTGTCTTGGAAATGTATTATTACCATCTCATCATTACAAATATTCCACTAGATGGCAGTAGTGTGTTAAGTTGTGCCAACTATACAATTTTCATTGAACTCTGATCTCTAGTCAAGAAGGTTTTGTTGATTCAGTTTCATTTGCATTAAGGCAGTTGCATTCCACTTCAATTATCAATATATATTAAACAATCTGTCATACGTGACTGTCCATAATCATATACAGCAGAAGCTATAACATAACCTAAATAATATAAACAAGATAAATGATAGAAAAGTTTTAATTAAGGATGATGAAGTAAACATGAATCATTTTAAAAGGTACAGTTATTGAAAGTACAATGTTGACAAACAAGGAAACAAATGCTAGGGAAGTGATAAGAATTGTAAGATAAGCAGCCATGATTGGTTGTAACACATCGTTCCGTAACTTTTTATTGGTCAAAAGTATCATGACGTAAAAGTGTAATAGTCATTGTAAAGGGCGAATCAACCTAAGGGACCAGCTCTCCTACAGTTTTTCAGGACTACAGTCTGGTAAACAGAACGCAATCTCCCGTGGATAACATTCTTGCAGTTTCACGGAACTACAGTCTGGCAAGGGATTTTTCGCGTAACTAGTGAATTAATTACTCAATGCAATGGAGAGAACATGCATCTCAGAGGAGTTGCTCAAAATATTCTTCATTACGTTCTATATAATTGTTTGCTGCGATGTATAGCGTTAACCAAAAATCGGAAAACACTTTATTTCCACATAAACTTACATTTCAATTAAGGTTTTCAAGTTGCAGAAGATATACAAGTATCCATTATTACATGTCTTACATTAAAAAAATAATGCTGATCAATGCTCTTTGAAAAATTAGTACGAAATCAATATTATTAAAAAAGAAATACAATTTAATTACGGCGCGCGACCCAAACCACATTTCTAATTTAAATTTCGTACCCTCCAGAGAAGTCGCACCTAAGTTTTGAATGCGTTTTCCCTAACCAAACTGGTACTTTACTTGAAACGCGAACATGTTTGTTGTAATTTTCTCAAAAATGGCTCTTACGATTTTCTTTAAATTTTGCACTTTTAGATATAAATTATTTTTAACTTAAGTAGTACTAGTTAAGGTCTTGAAACTTAAAGAATTTGGCGGTATTTTAGTCTTTTTAGAGGAATCTGTTCCTTAATCGATAGTCCGCGTTGAACTCCTTTTAAAATTTTAACAAAAATTTAACAAAATAAATACAAAATTACTAATTTCAATGAACTACAGTATCAATATCTAAAACATTTATTTGTAACTATTTTTTGTGCTTACATTAATAACGGAGATGTCCTATGTCGCGCGACATTGGAATCACCCTGTATACATTTTACACTAAAGATTTTAGAGTACAATGTTCACATAGTAGAATTACAGTACATATCTCACCCTTAAAATAATACTGTCGTAACTACCAAGTTTTGAATAAATGCAAGATAAAACATTTCAAAGTTGTATGAAAACTCAGTATTACCAAGTATTAGTAGTAGGCCTAAGTAGTCTTGCTTACTTTGCCCCTGAACCTAGAGAAGTTCTACTGTTTGATATAGGAAAGATTACAAAACTGCCTGTAACTCAAAATATTGGGGGGTTTACGACTGTATTATTCTAGGGGTACGATACGCAATGTAAAGTTCATTAAAACATCTTAAGTACGTTCTAATAACAGGTAAATGCTCTCCGACTAAACAAAATACTCCACAAAACTTAAAAATAATTAAAAACCTATTAGGTTTAAAAAATATATATTAAAATTGCTTAGAAATGTACAGATAATGTATATAAAGCACGTTTTAATTTTAATTTCCAAAGGATCTATAGATACTGAGAAAAAATATACAGATATAGGAAAACTATATTAGAGAAAGGTGTACCTCCCCTCTTAAATAAATTGAAAAATACGAATAATTTGTATGGCGGCAGTACTTACAATATGATTGGAATAGGATCTGCATCGAAATTCAATAATTCCATTGACACGGGTACATACCTGGAACAATAAATAGTACGAAGTGTTAGAACTTTGGCATTTACATCGGAATTGACATGTACAGTAGTTGATTTCGTCTTAAAGTTCACACATTAAGTTATACAGGGATCACCTTTCTTTTTTCTACATTGTTGAGCAGTGTTATTCATTCAAGTGGCGGCCTAACACCTGCAGACTTCTAACACATGAGTATAGGCTGTCACAAAAGAAACATTACAGTGCTTCCATTCCTCAAATGAGGTATAGAAATTCTTATACATTCAAAATTTAAAATAAATATTATAGTCCAGATACATGATCTGAAAACATTAATTCATCAATTTAAGCACACAAACTTAATCATAAAAAAAAGATCCTTTGAATTCAATATTTTCTAATGTTAATAGAAAAAGAAAGAGTTCAGACAAGTTTGGGGGGGGGGGTACTGCCCCAACTCCCACATAACTCCGCCTATGAACCGAAGTCGTTTGAAAAAGACCATTCTAGTTTAAAAGTAGAAGGTTATCAGCAGGCTTCGAGACTTGGGACCCGATACAATAAGTTTACTGTGCATGTACTATAGGTTGTTGACTCACTACAGGTAGTGAAAGGTAGAGATGTGATGAGGTAACAACGTTGCTATTTAGAGTACGGTAGTATGGGGAAACACATATGTACATTCTGAAAGTAAATATACATCACACAATGACAATGTCAAAAGAATGTGAAAAGCATTTATTCTCCTGTCTTTTATAAGCATTTGTGTTTAATTATACACAGTGTTAATGGTGGAAATAAACACGTATTAAATTTAATTTCTTCATTTATCCTATTGGTCGTGTTTAGGAAGTGCAGTTACAGTACCCAATTGCAATGCACTACAAGATACATTTTCAGTGCCGCAAACGTAAATCTTTTTCGGTTATCTGCCAAAGTTTGTACTGTGAAAAGTTGCTCTCTACGTCGCATGACGTGATAGGAGCAAAACGAAGAAACCTAACATCATTGCAGTCTCTAAGAGCAGTCCTTCATTCTCGGGTGACTCTATGTCCACTAAATTGCTGTTCCATATCCGTTATTTTTACATAAAATTGATTTCCATTTCAGTTTCACACGTTCAGTAACCGGTGTACTTGATGTCTCATTAATTCTCTGTGTCATTTCCTCAATTAATTTGAGGGCTTCCGGCATCTCTTGCTCTGACTTTTCTAACCGTCTTTTCAGACACAGTTTGAAAATGGGTTTGTATAAAAACGAAATTATTTGTCAGAACCTTCAAATCCAGAGCGTTTTCCTTTGCGTATTTGTTGTCATTCATTCTACAATACCCCCACCCACTGTACGCTTTACCACTATACTCAGTACGCCGTTATGCGGATTTCCCACTGAACTGCTCTATTGGGTCCGAAGTCTCGAAGCCTAGTTATCAGGTTAGGCGAGAGCTTACAAATTAGTTTCCGCGTCAATGCAACTCGTTATGCGAAATGAAACTGAACAATTAGCTATCAGTCACTTTACTGATAGAATTTGTTAAGTATCACTCATTGTCAGCACAGTTCTTTCTAAAATTGCACCTAAAATGGAATATTTACTAAAATTAAAATTAATTGTGAATGTTATATAAATTCCTAAAAGTCCTAAATTGCATGTTATAAAGTTCTAAATCTCTCCTTTTTAGCAACTAGAAATTCGTTCCCTAGTCATGCTACTAAGATTTATTACAAATCATCCGTCCTCAAATGAGGTTGACCACTGGGATCCGGAATAAACATAAAAGATAAAGGGAAATGAAACGAGCAAAATAATGACTCTATTTGTACATTAAAACAAAAATTTACCTGTTAACATATAGATGATAGTGTAGAATTTGAACAGAGGCCTTCAGAATTTCCATTACAATCTTCTGAACCTCATAAAAGGGAATTTGGAAGGATTTAAGGATATTAGATGTAAATTTTGGTAAACAACCCCTCGCTCCAAATAGTAAGCCTGTAACATCCCAGTTGTAAAGCGAAATGCCATATTTTTCACTGAGGTATGGAAGACAAGGTACATATTTAGCTCGCTTGTCATCATTTGTCTGTAGTGCTTGATTCGTGTCTCGTTCAAAGCAAATCGTAGGGTCTAAGACCATTGCTTTCTGGGTTATTCTATTGATGACAATTATATCGACTCTTCTATGAGAATCGTCTTCAGACACACAATGAATCTCCTCATGTACTTCCCATCCTCTGTTTCTTAGCAGGTTGGCAATTGCTGTACGGGCACGATGGTGTCTGTTGTAGCTCTCCCTTCTTACAGGACCCCAGTACGTGGCCAAGTGTTTCAGTCTCGCTGCAGCCGGGATGGCGACAACGGGTAGTACTGAAGGTTCTGCCAGGGACAGATCTCACTGCGGTGACGTTGCAAGACATCTTGATGGCATTGATGTATTCCGAGGACGAAAGATACTTTTTAGAGGAGATCCAGCAGTTGGCTTTGGGGCATTCTTCATATGTACAAACACCTTTGCCTTTATGTGGGAGCTGGCACCATGACTGCAATGATTGTTTTCTTAGAACTTCCCTGAGATGTTTTCCTTTAGCTTCAGGAGTGACGCTGTTTGGAGCAATCTTCAGGCGCGTGAGAGATGTTTTCTTCTCCTATAGCGTTCACGGAATATTTCATTTAGATTAACATACGAAAGCCTGTTTCCTGATTGTATTACATATTGAAAGTGACGTCTTTATTTTTAGTATGTAATTTGTAGGTTAGGTAGGGATGAATTTAAGGATTACATAAATATTAGCACAGGCAGGATGAGTGCGCTCTAACTAATGATTACGTAATGAAGAGTGATAGGTGAGGCACATTAAATAAAGAATGCAGGGAAGCGAACCGCATGGAAAAGCCACACAGCACGAAGTTCATCTCACATTTCTGTTTCTATGGTAACAGAGTGACGTCAGAGTAAACATTTTACATCAAAACGTTACAATTTTTCTTTCTTGTAGATCGAATATAGACATTTCACGTCAAAATTGCCATAACAACCAGATGTTAAAAGTCTGTTTGAACTGTCAGTGGACGGTTTCCACTTATAGAAAAAAAAAACATTTCTCATACGAACACTTCAAAATATCATGCTCTTTCTAGACGTCAGAAATCCTACAGACTTCTATATCCTGCCACACATAAAACATTTGATTCATTTAATCGCCAGCGGGTTGTAAGCTGCAATTCCCAGTCCTTTCTAGGAAACCAGTAGCCTATGTTTAGAATGTACCATGCTACACGGATATTACATAAAATGAATATTGAATATCCATGTAGCTGTTCCGTGAAATGTTGCTAATCTGATCGTCGCTTTGTTAAGATTGGATTTCGTTAAAGCATTCTGCAGATAAATTCTATATCGGAATTTCGTGCCCAGCAAGTTTAAAATGCGTAAGATATCTTGCGGCGAGGGTAGGAAGGAAATACTTCTGCCGAAATTTTTTTATACGGAAAAATTGTCAAATAGTTTATGTGAGTTGACAATGTGATCCAAATTCTAAAAAAGCAGTTTTTTTTTTTTACATTTTTGTGATGTACCACAAGACTAAAAAAAGTCAAATATTGTCGGTAAAGTACATTGCTAATTGAAAGAATTAGTATTAATAAACCAATAGCTTTAGGGCTTAAATTTAACACAACTCAAGAACTAATATTGTAACACAACTGCTACTGTAGGTCCTGTTTCACAAAAGTATGGAATTTATTTTTTTTATTTATTTTTATTGCTAGTAAGTTTGAAATGAATACAAGTTAATAAATACATTGAAAGATAAACTAGCCCACTCCTGAATGAGTAAGACTCGTGCTCAGGAGGGGATTCCAATACAGACAAAAATAAAATTGAAATTGAGAGTGAATACAGATTAAAAAGTGTTTAATATGTTTAAACTCAAACTATAAATCCAATACATTTGTTTTTATTTTTTTATTAATTTGGAGCAGATATGTGGTTAAAATAATATTGGAATAAAATTTGTTTAATAATCTGGGACCTTGACTCATACTATGATAAAAAGCTGCATTGGTTTTACATTTTGGTTCAGACAAACGCAGAGAATTCATATTTTTAGTTCTATATTTATGTACAATACCTTTCAAAGTTATTAAAATTTCTATGAAAATATTTTAATAAAATAAAATAATACATTTGTTTAATATTGAAAACTTTGAAATGTTTAAAAAACAATTCATTTGGGCAATCTTTCTGCTTTTTTAAACAAATTTTTAATACTTTTTTGTAGTAAAATCAACAGATAAAGGTTGGATTATAAGTTCCACCCCAACCTATTTATAATACCATACATAAATAAACTGTAGATTGAAACAGAACACAGAACTGCCCGCATTGTATTCTTCACCTGACATAATTAGGAACATTAAATCCAGACGTTTGAGATGGTCAGGGCATGTAGCACAAATGGGCGAATCCAGAAATGCATGTGGAGTGTTAGTTGGGATACCGGAGGGAAAAAGAGCTTTGGGGAGGCCGAGACGTAGATGGGAGGATAATATTAAAATGGATTTTAGGGAGGTGGGATATGATGATAGAGACTGAATTAATCTTTCACGGATAGGGACCGATGACGGGCTTATGTGAGGGCGGCAATGAATCTCGGGGTTCCTTAAAAGTCATTTTAAGTAAGTAAGACTGTAAGTAAGTTACGTCACCATTATTATGACATGCCTTGTACACATTTACTAATAATGTATGATTTTATATATAACTAGCCGTACCCGTGCGCTCCGCTGCACCCGTTAGAAATAGATTTATAGTAATTACATAATTAAAATAGGACATTTGATCCAAGGAACATTCGTGTTTGATAGAAGGATAAATCGTTTAATATGTTACTTAATTTAAATTGTATTTAAAATATTAAAATGCGATCATTTTGATCCAGAGACAACTCATTTGGTGCAATGACAATTCCTTTAACATGTTTCTTAATTATAGCAATTATTTTTGGAAAAGCGAAAATTAACAGAAAAATTTTGGCTACAGACTTATTATTATGTTTATATTATATTATATTATATTATATTATATTATATTATATTATATTATATTATATTATATTATATTATATTATATTATATTATGAAAAAGTGTGTTGATAACGGATGTACTCGAATTAGAAAGTTTTTAATTTGTTGTGGGAGCTCTTGAATCTCAGGAGGAACACCTTTTACAACAGCGCAACATAATCTGCTTGGCTCATTACCCAATTTTTTTGCATTGCATTTATTGCATATGTATTTTATGTATTTTACCACGATTCAATTGAGCATAGTTAAAGTCTGAATTATAAAATAATGGATTGCTAAGCTAACGTACTATTACTGCATACTAAATCAATACACTCTCGTTGTTCGTTAATTCTCTGAGATAAAAATGAATATGTTCATAAATATTATTTTAAGAAATACAGGAAATGAATATAGAGAATAACCTATCAAGTTTTCTGTGCATAAGAAGCTATTTTAATCTTACCTGTCCTCAGTTCACTCACAAGTTACTGTAATAACATTATAGCATTATGTCCATCCAGAGAAACTACACTTTCCAATGATGAAATAATAATTAATTATGCAAATCGGTTAATTTAGCTTCCGACATTACTTCATACAAACACAGAAACATTGTCTGTAGGCTATGTTTCATAGCTTTCGATTGTTGTATCCAAGGCCCCTTATAGACGAAGTCATTTGTTTTTTATTTCAATACACCTCCTTAGATGGCAGTTATTGTAATTTTAAAACTCATTTATCTCATTAAATATCAGTCCTATCAAAATGTTTCAGAGAATAAAACTTATCAGAAATCATTTTTAAAGAAACTTTTGTTATGTAACATATTTCATAAAAATCAGTAATAAGCGAGATATTTCGATTTATTTAATTCAGGCCCCCTTATAACCCCCCTTTTAAATAACGTATTTTGAATGCCATACAGCCTATAATATAAGTTACAACGAACTTAATTTATATTCTAATTTTCATCGGAATCGGTTCAGCCATTATCGCGTGAAAAGGTAACAAACATACAGACAGACATACAAACAAAAATTAAAAAAAAGCGATTTTCGGTTTCAGGGTGGTTAATTATATATGTTAGGACCAATTATTTTTGGAAAATCGAAAATTACCAGAAAAATTTCGGCTACAGATTTATTATTAGTGTAGATTCTGTGGAACAGAAAGATATAACTCCATACTTCACTATAACTTTCAGTTGCAATTTGTAATGTATTATAGGCTACGTTTCTTTTGTGGAGTAGGACATTTGTTGCCATGGTGAATTAAGAATACAAGCTTTAATTTCACACACACGTATCAAGAGCTGATTTCTGTTAAACAACATACACGTTCTGCTGCTGTCTTGTTTCCATGGTGAAATGGCACTAATGAGCTGTTCACTGAGAGCACAAAGGGTAACTGTGTTAATTATTTAGGAAGTATATCACGAAACGAGATTTCTTTGCCATTTTCCACTTATAGTTCGCTTCGAAGCAGGCAATTACTATTGCTTAGTGAAGCATGTATACTTATCAACAAGTTTAGGGACTTTCTCTCGCTGTATCTTGATAAGTACGAGCCGAACAATATAAACTATTACGACTCCAGCTAATCGAACATGAATCTCGCTTCCCTGTTCATGCATTCTGCAGCGTAATTGTATTGTAATCGAAGTAAGGGAAACGAAAATACGACATACCGTGTTTTAGAAAAATACATAACAGAACTCACTTTCAAATCCAATTTCAACGAAAATTGCGAAGAAATGGCTACAATAAAAGTACAAGACTCTTTTTTTGATTGCTGATAATTAAACACGACGGAGTCTATTTTGATTTCTCTTCCGACATTCACTGTCACTCACGACTAAAACTCGTTCTACTTATGTTTGATTCTGCAAATTTAGGAGATGTCAACGACGGAGCAATTGAGGCAAACAATGTAGTCATTCTGAAACATGGCCTGAAGGCTATTCTACAAGAGCAATATAAACGCCGAAACGTGATACTTACCAACACTTTGAATAAAATTTAAAATATATATGAAAGAATAAAATACAGGGTGATTCAAAACCTCTGCAACAAACTCTGAGGGGTGATAGATCTAACAATAAGGAACTCTTTTTCTTAGAGAACCTATGTCTTTTGACGTGTCGTTTCGAAGTTACCGTTGAAAATGTTTTTGCGTGAGCGTACGTCAATGTATGCGAATGTGTGCACCCCTGTTTGTTTGTTGAGCTGTTTGTAAGAGACGAGAAGGGTTGTTGTTGTTTGTTTACGTTTAATGTTCAATACCTTTTCCTTTCAGTTCAGTGCAATCATATTTTATTACCGAAACTCATGTTTACAATATTATGCTCTTTCAACTACTACATTCCTTAATAAATAATATATTTCTTTTACTTTCTGTTAGAAGAAAATACAGTGAAACCTCTCATTTACGGACATCGGAGGGACGTAACAATCTGTCCGCATCTGGGAGGTGTCCTTTATTGGGAGGGAGGCTCCCCAATGTATTATAACAGTAGGCATTATGTATTCCTTCACGCTTTAAATGAAATGTATTACTGTAGTTTAATTCTAAATACAGTATACTGTACTAAAGTAAATTCTTTGCAACTTTGAACTACAGTAGATAAAACTGAAAAAGGAAAATACAGTACTGTGCCATGCAATTTTATTTTAGGTCTACAGTTATGCAATACTGTAATTTACAGTTTTCAACTTAACCTTTACGTTCAGGTGCCATATCTCTCGAAACAGAACTGATTGAAGTGAAGAGAATAACCCTATCATGTGTCGAATACAATTTCACGATTGCGGAAACCTTGGACCCACCAGACAGGTTAAATTCAATGACTTTGTTTATTTTCCCGCTTCCAGCTAACAAGGGATAGCCGGCTGGGCTAGTGGTAGCCTACGAGACCTTTATTGTCTTCTTTCATATTAAAGAGTTTCTGTACAGTTCTCAAAACTAAATTTTCCATTTTTGTAACACATTAGGTCTTGAAATCCAAGTTCTGCCCGCAGTCAGGAGGTAAAACAACCTTTAGGACTGTGAAACAGTTGTCCGTGTCCGTGTCTGAGAGTGTCCGTAAACGAAAGTTTAATTTACCATTATTTCTATATTATTTCAGTTGGAACATAAAATCTGTCCGTATATGAGGAGTGTCCGTATCTTAGAGGTGTCCGTAAGGAGAGGTTTCACTGTACTGATTTTGACAATTTTTAAATGAATTTATTTTTTATCAGCCCAATCTATCAAAGGCAGAGAAGTGATCTTGCATCATATTGTAGATCTGACACGCATAAATACACACAAAATATTTCATCAGAGAATGTTGGATAGTTTTTTAGTTATGTGGGAAACGCTTCATCACTGCACAGTGAACTGAATTTTGAAAAAAAAAAAAAGTAAATAATTATTTTAATCGTAAAAATATTTTTTTTTTTCCATATAGCAGAAGGACAGTGTTTTACACATACTAATTTTCATTATTGCATAAGATACAGTAATGGAGGAAAAAAAAAGTTGAATATTTCCAAAATTTTACGGCTGTAAGCTGTATCTAACCCCTTAAGCCAACCCTACACACAGTAATACAATGGAGTAAGGTCGGGTGGCCTCGGTGGCCAAGAAATTATTCCACCGCGACTGATCCAACGCCCAGGATACGTTACACTGATCCTACTACAAACTAATGTCGTTTTGGTTGCGTCCGCCTGTGAGTGTTGAAGGACATGAGTCTGACACCCGTGATTTTCAAAGAGCTGTATGTCAGATTCTGTTTAGAATAGGGCATATGTTCATATAAACGTTTTCGTTCAGAATCACCAATATTATCACACCTCACAACATGTACATTTACTTCTGACTCGCCCTGTATAATCCTACCTGTCGTGGAATAACAAGCCTGTACTCTAGCATTGTGTAATACGAGAATCAAACCTGATCTTATAAACACATAAATGTGTATGTTATATAAACTCGTTCTGAATTTCTTTGTAAAACCAAACAACTAGTTAGTTATGAGCGCCCAAATAAGATGTAATTTTAAAAGAAAAAATCGTTAGTTTCGTGTATTGGGCTTCGTTGACTTCAGGACAGAACCCCTTCCCGCCAATTACACTTTATAGCCCCTTCTGTGTATCCCAATATGAGCTTGAAGTTTAATGACGAACATGAAAATATTCAAAACGATGTTTTCTCCCTATTCTTTTCAACTTCATTAAGAACATCGCTCGAAGCACATTCTGAACCTGTTCTTCTGTTTATGATTATATGAAATACACATAAAAGATTATGAACTTGCTAAATATAGGTCTTCAGCCTTTCACAGAAAACCTGGTTTTAATATCTTTAATAATGAAAAAACATAACCTCTGAAAGCCCTTCACTCGAATACCAGTGTGAGTATGTTATTCAATAGTTAAAAATAACCAGGAGTGAAGTATGGAATTAGTGCAGTCTAGTACATACTCATTCATTCATTTATTTTATTCCATAGATCTTACATGAGCAATGAAGCTTTAAGATGTGGAACAAGTCAACATTTTACAATATTACAATTACAATTTTTACAAATTTTTATAGTTTTACAATTTAGTAATTTTCTACAATTTTTACAATTTTCTGAAATTATATATATATATATATATATATATATATATATATATATTTTTTTTGGCGAAATGTAGTGAGATGAGATGAGGTCCGAGGATTCGCCAAAATATTACCCGGCATTTGCCTTTTGGTGGGGGAAACCTCGGAAAAACCCAACCAGGCAATCAAATCAAAGGGGATGATGCCAAGGACTCGCCATAGACCATCCGGCTTCAGTCCCACGGCTGGGGAAAACCTCGGAAGAAACCAAAGACCAAAGGGGGATCCAACCCAAGTCCGAACGCAGCTCCGGATCAGCAGCCCAGCGAGTCTGCCGACTGAGCTACATCGATGGCTCTACTAAAAGTATACAATACATAGCCAATCAGATTATTAAATTTACAAACGCAAACGATCATTCATAAGTTGAGCTATATGTATAATACAAAACAAGTTAATTAAATTTAAGGCATAAACAATTCAACCAGTTGTGATATACAGAAATTGATAATACATATCATGCAAACTACTTCAAATTACAAACACAAACAATTTAGCAGTAGAGCTATATAGATTACTATTCAATTTAAAGCATATACAATTCATCGGCCAAAACTATACAAATATATACAATACAAAGTAGCATACTTTCATTAAGCTATACAAATTTGTGCAATTAATATCAAGTAGATTAATTCAATTTATAATCATAAACAATTCATCAGTTGAGCTATACATATTACCATTCAATTTACAGTAGGTCTATATACAATTCATCAGTAGAGCTACACAGACTAGTAATCATTTTAAGAACACATACAATTCATCAGCCAAACTATACAAACAACTATACAATCAAATTAGTTCAATTTACAGTCTCGAAGCTTGAATTGTTGAGGGTACTAGGAACAATAGACTGTGCCGGTACTATTTCGCATTGTCTGTAATGAGGCGATAGTAGCGATCCTAGTGGTTAGCAACTATCTATGGATGCATATTCCCTACGTATTGAACTTCGTGACCGTAGTAGCCTATATTAGACTGTGATATTAGTATGGATATGCGACATTGATATACGAAAGGCTTGGGGATCCGGACCCTAGGGCTTACCAGGCTACTCGTCCGAGGATGAGATATGCCTCTAAGGGCTTTTTTTTTCTTTTCAGAGGGAGGGAACATCCCACGCACTACGACCTGTGGTCTATTCTACACTCCCCTATATGGGATGAGTTGCGTGCCCAGCGATCCTCTACGCGCACCGACCTAACCACTTGACTCCCTTAACGACCGGTCCCTACAGCCAACAGAGTCCATGTACCACTCCTGCTTCGGCAACCCCCCCCCCACAAGGCTCCCTTAACGGTCCGAAGCGGAAGTCCTCCCTCGGGTTCCGTTGCAGAAGCTATCCATCATCGCATGAATACAATCCACGGAGGCCGGTCGAGAGAGCCAGCAGCTTCGGAGGGCCGCCTGTAGAGCGATCTGGAAACCAGAAGAAGTAACGGGATGATGAGGAAAGGATGATGGGGTAGGAAAGGAAGTAGCGAACATGAGTGGGCTCCAACCGCCTGATAAAGTTTCCCGATATTCATCCATAGGAGTGAGGGAAAAAACCTGAAAAAAAACCTCACCCAGGCAACTCGTCCCGACCGAGAATCGAACCCGGACCCGGTGGGTTTGGTGTTAGACTCGCTAACCTCTCAGCCACGACGGTGGAGTCCACACCTATGGAGTAACGGTCAGCGCGTCTGGCCGCGAAACCAGGTGGCCCGGGTTCGAATCCCGGTCGGGGCAAGTTATCTGGTTGAGGTTTCCTCCGGGGTTTTCCCTCAACCCAATACGAGCAAATGCTGGGTAACTTTCGGTGTCGGACCCCGGATTCATTTCACCGGCATTATCACCTAATTATCACCTTCATATCATTCAGACGCTAAATAACCTTACATGTTGATACAGCGTCGTAAAATAACCCAATAAAATAAATAAAAAAAAGAAAGGTGGACCTCTCAGCGCTTAGGAAGAATGGTTCACTTGTCACAAGCGTTTACTTTTTATATTTCATATAAAGAGACAGTAAAGTCTAGGACATTTTTAAGTCAAATTTATTTATTTATTTATTTATTTATTTATTTTTATTGAACACTTATGCCACATTTACAATCTGTCTACAATAGACAATAAGTAAATATTATAAAGGAATATGACATGAGTGGAGACGTTATCCCTTGACAACACTCCAAAAGAAAAATAACAGTGTTTCATATAGCTGTAGTAAAAATGAATGGAAGGTCAAGAGTAAACTTTTATTTATGGAGAAGTAAATTTTAAACACTTCTTAACGAGAGGAATGGTTTAAATAAAATAAATATAACCATACACTTGCCCTAATATCTAATGAACAATTCAGTGTCTTAATACTTCAGAACATTTTGTCCTTTATTACTATGTAACACATCATGCCCGTACATCAGCGCTGCAAGAGTCGCGCAACTCAATTCTGGAAACAAATGAAAGCCAACAACAAGCCCTCGAGCAGCTTTCTTGGTCTATAAATGAACTGCATATGCAATAGAAGCGTGCGCATTGTGGGCTGTCCTAGATTTCTCGCAGAATCCGTGCAGATCGATATCTCGACGAGCAAAAACATCGAGTGCATTGTTACGTTTCCACATGAAAGTGAATGTTCGTTTCTGTAAACCACTTTCACTCACAATTATATTATATTTAGGGGTGGTGATTTTAGCAATATTAAATTAGAAATTTAACATTTTTATTTTAATATTTAGCATTATGTAGCATTTTATGCATTCGTCATTTAGGGCTTTGTAGCGTTTTGAAGGCAAACATGACTATATTGTAGGTAACTTGCAGTAAAATTGGAAATATTGAACATTATCTTCCTCCATTACTGTATCTTGTACAATAATGAAAATTAGTATGTGTAAAACACTGTCCTTTTGCTATATGAGAAAATATTTTTACGATTTAAACACACACACACACACACACACACACACACACACATATATATATATATATATATATATATACAATTTCCCCCCCCCCCTCAAATTCAGTTCACTATGGAGTGATGAAGCGTTTCCCACATAACTCAAAAACTATCCAACATTCTGTGATGAAATTTTTTGTGTGTATCTATGCATGACATATCTACAATATGAAGCGAGATCACTTCTATATCTTTGATAGATTGTCTGATAAAAAAATAAATTATTTTTTAAAATAGTCAAATATCAGTATTTTCTCCTAACACAAAATAAAAAAAGAAATTATTCATTAAGGAATGTAGTTGAAAGAGCATGATATTGTAAACATGAGTTTCAGCAACAATATAAAAGAGAGAGAACATGAAAAAGTTAATAAGTTTATGAGTTACGAGGGAAACGCTTCATTACTGCACAGTGAACTACGACCATTTTGAATTTTGAAAAAAAAAAAATATATATATATATATATATATAATTTCTTTTAAATCGTAAAAATATTTTCCCCATATAGCAGAAGGGCAGTGTTTCACACATATCAATTTTCATTTTTGTACAAGATACAGTAATGGAGGAAAAAAATGTTGAATAGGCCCTATTTCCAAAAAATTTTACTGCTATAAGCTATACCAAACCCCTTAAGGAAGCACCATATAAACTATATTACATAGGATTTTTATGCTCATTTCCTGTTACTGTTTAGTGGTGAGTAATGACAAATTTCCATTCATCTGACCATTTTGAATTTTGAAAAAAAAAATATATATATATATATATATATAATTTCTTTCAAATCGTAAAAATATTTTTTTCATATAGCAGAAGGGCAGTGCTTTACACATACCAATTTTCATTTTTCTACAAGATACAGTAATGGAGGAAAAAAATGTTGAATATTTCCAAAAATTTTACTGCTGTAAGCTGTACCTAACCCCTTAAGGAAGCACCATATAAACTATATTCCATAGGATTTTTATGCTCATTTCCTGTTACTGTTTAGTGGTGAGTAATGACAAATTTCCATTCATCTGACCATTTTGAATTTTGAAAAAAAATATGTATATATAATTTCTTTTAAATCGTAAAAATATTTTTTTCATATAGCAGAAGGGCAGTCTTTTACACATACCAATTTTCATTTTTTTTACAAGATACAGTAATGGAGGAAAAAAATCTTGAATATTTCCAAAAATTTTACTGTTATAAGCTATACCAAACCCCTTAAGGAAGCATCATATAAACTATATTCCATAGGATTTTTATGCTCATTTCTGCTCAAGGAAGAATATTTCCTGGTACTGTTTAGTGGTGAGTAATGACAAATTTACATTCATCTGACCTTTGTTTATTAAAGTATATGCATTATAACTTGTATTTTTCTTTCCGCATGGATAAAACTAAACATAAGACATGATCTGCCTCTGATGAAGCTGCCTGAATTAAATTTGGCCGCCGAGAGGCATTAAGTTGGCCAACTCCGTAATATTATACAATTGTTTAAAATAATTTGTCGCCAACCCTGCGACATAACCACTCGATGGACAGTATACTACTGTATGTTTTTCCGTTGCCAGCTGGCGAATGTCTGCATTGTTTCACACGGACAGCCGTGGTACAGATCTCACGTCATGCGATTTTCATCGCGTATGTGGTGATTTATTGCGCACAAACGATTAAACTGAAGAACGCACAATCCTCGGTGGGATACGAAGCCTGGATACTTTGCTTCCCAGCCGCCGCTGAACACGAGATGACTCATCGCTGCAAACACGTGCATCGAGTCGGTGACTCAGGACTCGCGCGCTGTCTGTGGTGCATTCCTCTTCGCCGCGGTCACGATGTCAAAGTATTGCGTCATACGAGGAGAATTCTTATTAGGGATAAAATTATAGGAAATCCGACACTTCCGCATGGTATTGTACATTATACTTTGTTAGTGTGTGGCGCAAGCTCTAGAATAGCGCTCCTTGTAGGCGGTCCGGGTTCGATATACGTCCAAGTCATGATGAAATTTGCAGGGGAGAAATCAGACGTTGCAATGTTTTTCTGGGGGTACTAGTATATGATTATGTCTCGTGACGAGAATATTGTACGAAATGGAAATGTAAAAATTGGAGATTTATCCTTCGAAAAGGTGGAAAAATTCAAATATCTTGAAGCAACAGTAAATAGTACATTATGCAACGAGCCTATAATGGTAGTAATTAAGACGCGAGTATGTTTATGAAACGAGCGCAAGCGAGTTTCATAATTTTCATACGAGCGTCTTAATTACCATTATAGTCAAGTTTCATACGACTTTTTATGCTCGACCATATTGATTTTTTTCCGGCAATTGGTGAAATGAATTTGCGGGAATGTGCTTTGTGAAAGGCTGGAAGATGACGGTGAATTGATGTTAATTTGTGTGTTTTTTTTTCGACTGAGTTTAACATTGTCTAATCTCGCGCTAGTTGTCTTTCGATTGCATATCTGAGAATAATCGATACTTGCGCTTTCATATTGCTACAATGGTATTTTCTGATTGGTGGAACACCTGAACTTTAATGAATACGTGTACTTTAATGAGGTCCATTAAAGGGCTGCTACCAGGTGTATAATTACTACATTTCGGCATGGTCGAGCATAAAAATATAAATGACACTCGGGAGGAAATTAAACGCAGAATAAATATGGGAAATACCTGTTATTATTCGGTTGAGCAGCTTTTATCATCCTGTCTGCTCTCAATTACCGGTTGTTCTGTATGGTTGTGAGACTTGGACTCTGACTTTGAGAGAGCAACAGAGGTTAAGGGTGTTTGAGAATAAGGTTATTAGGAAAATATTTGGGGTTAAGAGGGATGAAGTTACAGGAGAATGGAGAAAGTTACACAACACAGAACTGCACGCATTGTATTATTCACCTGACATAATTAGGAACATTAAATCCAGACGTCTGAGATGGGCAGGGCATGTAGCACGTATGGGTGATTCCAGAAATGCATATGGAGTGTTAGTTGGAAGGATAATATTAAAATGGATTTTAGAGAGGTGAGATATGATGATAGGGACTGGATGGATAGAGATCGTTGGCGGGCTTATGTTAAGACGGCAATGAACCTCCGGGTTTCTTAGAAGCCATAAGTAAGTAAGCAAGATATAAGCCTTAAGATTCCTGGCCCTTGGGCTTATTAGGCTACTTGTCCGAGGACAGGACCTAAGAAAGGAAGGTCAACATGTCAGGGTCGTATTCTTCAGGGTCACCTATCGGACTTGAACAATCGTGGCATAGTTATGTAGAGCGCAGAAGGGTAAAAGAAAGGGTTAAGAATCCAGCCTTCCTATGATCTTCAACCATCGTTTGTAAAGTCTTCCAACGGATCTTTTTCTTCGTATTGTGAATACAGTGAAACCTCTCTAACCTGGATACGTATGGTTCAATAAGAAAATTGTTCAACGTAGAGGGAAGAAGAAATTGTTTAGCATGCAATGGAAATGAAATTACTGTACATAATGTATGTACTACAGTGTTCAAGTACTTTATCATTTAGCTCGTCATTAAGTTTTGCGAAGTCTTTTTCTTTCCCCACTGCAATTTTGTTCCCATGCATTAATATTGAGATCCTAATATTGCTAATGTTTGAAACTATTGATTTAGAAATTACAGACTCATCTGAAATTTCCCTACAACTAACACCATAACACAAGCGATCAATAATTTCTTTCTTGCGTTCAATAGTTAATGCAATATATCAAGTTACTAAAAAAATTGTTAGAGAATTTGATCAAGGTAAGAAATGTATTGGTATTTTCCTGGACATAAGAAAAGCATTTGATACAGTGAAACATGATATCTTAATTGAGAAATTAGACTTATTAGGAATCAAAGGTAATGCTTTAAACTTAATAAAATCGTATCTTAACGACAGAATTCAAATAACAAAAATTGACAATTATTCAAGTGAACCTTTAATTATTAATATAGGTGTCCCCCAAGGCACAGTTCTAGGCCCTATTATATTTTTAATATATATTAATGACTTATTAAAAATTGACTTACAATAATACAATGGTGTTCACTATTCTTATGCAGATGACACAATTTTACTTTTTGTTGGAAAAACCTGGTATGACGCATATAATAATTCAAATAATGGACTTAAATTAATAAAAAAAATGGTTTGACATAAATTATCTATCAACGAAAATAAAACCATAATTATTCCATTCTCATTATCTGAAAAATGTAACAAACCTCCTACATCTATATTAAGTATTAAATTACATAATTCTGATTGTTGTCTTATACTGTGTAAATGTCCGATTATTAAAGAGTCCTCTGAAGTTAAGTATTTAGGCATAATTTTCGATAATCATTTCAAATGGAAGCAACACATTAATTACCTTTGTAATAAATTACGTAAAATAGTATATTATTTTGTTTTATTGAGGAATTACTTGTCAATAAGCTTATTACGTAAAATATATTTAACTTTATTTCAATCGGTAATTATGTATGGAATTATAGGATGGGGTAGCTCATTTAAATCCAATTTTAATCCACTTTATGTATTACAAAAGAAAATAATTAAAATATGTCTTCATAAACCTATAGATTTTCCATCTCAAAATTTGTTTCTAGACTTTAATGTACTTAACGTAAGACAAATTTATTATATTGTATTAATAAAATTCATACATAAAAATCGAAATAATTTTGAATTGTATTCTGATAGTTATGACACAAAAGGTATGAATTCTTTAAGATTGTTTGAACCAAAATGCAACACTGTTACAGTATTTAATCATAGTAGTAATTTAGGCCCAAGAACATATAACAAATTTATATTTAAATATCCTAATCTTGTCAAATCGAATAGTTCTAGCATTAAATTTAAAAGGTTATGTATGGATTTTATAAAAATTGAAAAATTGTAAATTTAAATTTATATACTATAATTGCAAATTGTATTGTATAATTATTAATTATAATAATTGTATTGTATAATTATTAATTTCAATTCAGGAATCCGCCCCTGAGCACGAGTTCTAATCTTTCAGGGGCGAGCTAAAGTTTCTCTGTATATTTTATATTTTATGATACGATTAAGAGCAAAATAATAAAATAAATAAATAAATCCACCAACTCACATTGAGGCACTATACTAATTGCACAATTGTAGAAAATGTTTTTACAAGCAAAAACCTCAACTGAGACTGATTTCTACACTGCAGGCCTACTGAAATAATTTTGTATCATAAAGTTTATTGTTATGAAAAATAATGCTCCTTCACTCCATATTCAAATTTAGCCAAAATACAGTTACAAAATGGACAAAGTGGGTAATTCCAGAAAAGTAGAAAGAGTAGGGTTACCATGAGAAGAAATTCTATAAGAGGACATGGAATCTAAAATAAGAGGACATTACTGAAAAAGGAGGACTTTTTAAAAATTGGAATGAACAAAATTAAAGATAAAAACAATGGCTCACATTAGCCAGTTTTCTCACTAGTTGCTGGATCAGTATTACATCTGTACCCTACTTATCGGTGGAGCTCACTTTGTACACAAGAACCTGAAGGGACCAACTTATATCTTGTAACAAAAGAACTAGTGAGAAAACTATGATGAGCCATTGTTTCTATCTTTAATTTTGTTCATACCAATTTTTAAAAAGTCCTCCTTTTTTCAGCAATGTCCTCTTATTTTAGATTCCATGTCCTCCTATATAATTTCTTCTCATGGTAATCCTATGCTTGGAATAATTACCCGGTTGGTTTTTCCTGAAGTTTTCTTCAAAGGTAAGGCAAATATCAGGTAGGGCCTAATCTACGGCGAATCCTAGGCCTCACCTCGCTATCATCAATCCCATCGACGCTAAATAACCTCACAGTTGATACAGCGTTTTAAATAACAAAAAAAAGTAACAGCTTGGTGTGTATATTCCTTAAGACGTCCTAAATATGTCGTGAAATTCGAGACATGATCTCCGATACTTGAACGTGAAAATAATGTTTTGAAAATAATGAGCTGAAGTCTACAACACAGAAAAAAAAACTAATACGAAGATTGTTTTCACTGTCTGATCTACAACGTCTGTCTCTATCTGAACCCGAGTCTTTCATTTGCGATGCCTTCCAGCTGCTGTTACAGGAGAATAGACCGACTTTTTTGCGAGAAGCGCTATAAAAAGTTATGTAAAGGCGGCCGGTTCCGTCCTTCAAAAGGTTTACTAGCACAAGATACAGAGAGAGGTTCTTAAACCAGCCGTAGAGTCTCTCGGTAACTAAGCAACCGGTAAGCCTAAATCAATACGTCGTCGTTAGAAAATTCTTCATATCGCATGTCAGTTGTTATTCACTCACTGTGAACTACAAAGGAGTAACAAAAGAACGACTATTTTTGTCAGATTCCGATTTTATGTAGCCTAGGTAACTTGAAATTTTTCCGATGGAGTCAGCCTTCCGCGAGGAGATCAAAATATCGTTTCTCAGATTTTATATTTAGAAAATTCTGTGATATTTTCTAAACAAAATACATACATAGTGGTCTGCCAAATGGCAGGTCTTTCACTGCAAACCTACCATTCTACACTCTTTCCTATTCTCTGCCTTCCTCTCAGTCCTTTCATATGATCCACATATCTTAATGTTATCTATCATCTGATATCTTCTTCTGCTCCGAACTCTTCTTCCGTTCACAATTCTTTCCAGTATATCCTTCAGTAGGCAGTTACTTATCAGGCAGTAACACAACCAATTCATTTTTCTCTTACCGATCTGCATTTTATAGACGTCTTCTAATTACAGAATACCATGAAAAAAAGTTTAATGTATATTTCTGTCAGTTGGCTTCATTGGTTCGGAAAATAACTAATTTTCAATTTATCATAAGAATTTGTAGTTGAAACTTAATTTCATAAGATGAAAGAATAATGGAACGGAGAAAAATTCTCTCCGGCGCCGGGATTTGAACCTGGGTTTTCAGCTCTACGTGCTGACGCTTTATCCACTAAGCCACACCGGATTCCACCCCGGCGTCGGAAGAATCGTCTCAGTTTTAAGTTCCAACTCTTGGGTTCCCTCTAGTGGCCGCCCTCTGCACTACGTCATAGATATCTATGAACCTAGGACCGAAGTCTACACATGTGCTGAGGTGCACTCGTAATGAGTGACTAGTTGGCCGGGATCCGACGGAATAAGCGCCGTCTTAAATCACGAAGTGATTTACGCATATCATATATGCGTCATCGTATGATGACGCAGAATATCTGCATGGATATATCATATGTACTTCGGTACATTATAATAATATATATTAATTTCATAAGTTTTCTGCATCGCCCCAACAGTAAGAAGATTATTCTGAATATACAACTGGTGCATTTTAGAATTATTATAATATAAAATTATGAATTTTTACATGTACGTATTAAATCCGATTCCTGAAAATTTACATTTCTTTTTTGCATATTTTTCCAAATTTTCAGGAAGTATTTAAGACAGGGATGAAATTTTCACCATTTATAAGGCGATAAAATTAATTACCTAGGTATTAAAGTAAATTACGAAAATATTTCCGATAAAATAAGTCTTGGTTAAAAAAAATGTAGACCTATATGCGGGTACTGACATAACCTATAGTTAGCCTTGGACATTCACTATACATAAAAGCAAAAGCAGTTACCATGGAAAAGAATATTATGTTGTGTGATAAACAATTACGCGATGTTTAGTCATAAAAGATTTAGACAATTGAAATTAGATGATCCAAAGCCACAACTTTAACAAAACTATTTTTCGAGCGAGTTCATTTCTTACACATATGGGGAAGCTACTAGTAAAATATTATAAAAATTACTCAACAAATGACGTAAGTATACGCCAAAGAAATTATGATACCGCGCTGGTCACAGTCCTGCCATCTATCCGCAGTATGCGGAACTCGAATCACGCATAGTGAAGTGGGTAGGCATCAGACACACACACACACACACACACATACACACACATCCCCTTGAAATTCTGCAGTGCTCGGGAAAAGTGACATAAGTCAGTTTCCACAAACCTTTTTTGATAATTTATTGACAACTTACGGAACATCTGTTCGCTTGGAAAAAAAATGCATAAGTATTTCTCCCATTACAATAATTCATAGAGAAAGAAATCAAATCGACATAAACCAGTGTAAGTTGTCAATAAAGTATCAAAAAAGGCTTGTGGAAACTGACTTATGTCACTTTTTTTTCAAGCACTGCAGAATTAATAACATTACTTACGGTTCAATATGTATATTCTCGTATGTATGTATGTATGTATGTATGTATGTATGTATGAATGAATGAATGAATGTATTGTATGTATGTATTCACACTACAAATGGGTAAATACCCAGTGACAATGGTAACTAATTACACTCAATAATGACAATTAATAATAAATTACAATAATAATAATAATAATAATAATAATAATAATAATAATAATAATAATAATATTAACAAGGAGCATCCTAAATTAAATGAAGCACGATCACTTAGAATAATATCTAATTTATATTTTAACCCTAAGTTCGAACTTAAACCCACGCTCAACTCACTCACTGCACTGGAACTATGATACATTTCACTGACACTATCCTGACTTCACTAACATTTCAAAAACATTTCATTGTTCAAATACTTTGCACTACCACTATAAACTATAAAACACACTTCAATGACATAACACACTTCACTAACACAACACACTTCACTGACACAACACACTTCTTCACTGATACAACACTTTAAATAACAAAACATACATTACACTCTTATTATTCCATAGAATCCTACTTACTATGTTAACCTTATCATCGTCCACTGTTGTGGCTGAGGGGTTAGCGAGTCTAACTCCGAATCTAGCAGTCCCGGGTTCGATTCCCGGTCAGAACGAGTTGCCTGGGTGAGATTTTTTCGGAGTTTTTCCTCAATTCTATGGACGAATATCAGGTAACTTTATCAGGCGATTGGTACCCCACTCATCTTCGCCACTTCCTTTCCTTCCTCAACATCCCGTTTTTGGTTCTTTAGATCACTCTACCGGCGGCCTTCCGAAGCTGCTGGCTCTCTCGACCGGCCTCCGTGGAATGTTGTTAAACGACGTTGGATGGTTTCTGCAATGGCACGCGAGGTGGACCTACTCGGGGGAGGAGTTTCGCCTCGGACCGACAGGGGGGCCTTGGGGGAAATTGCCGAAGCAGGAATGGTATATGGATTCTGTCGGCTGTAGGGACCGGTCGTTAAGGGAGTCACGTGGTTAGGGCGGTGGGCGTAGAGGATCTGTGGCATGCAACTCATTCCATATCGAGGGTTAGCGTAATAGATCTCAATAGGTCGCAGTGCTGGGCCATCCGTGCCCCCTCACTTAAATTCCATTCCATTCCAACCTCATAATCGCTAGCCTAGACCATATTGCAAGCTATTTTAACACATTCACTATAACTCACACCCTTTCACTGTAAATCAATCTCTTTTCTCTGTCACTATAACTATCAGAATTTACTTCGATGCTCACTACACTTTCACTACAACACACTGCACACCCAATATAAATCAGTATACTTGTAAAACAACAAAATAGTGTGCATAATATACTACCGTCTATTAGTAAAGTCCTTAAGCCTATTTTTAAATACATTTTTGGTTATTGGTAAAGCCTTCAGTAAGTCTGCAGCTAGAGCCAGTATAGTCGGTACTATGTTAGTCACATCCGAGTTTCCTTCGGCCGAGGGCAATAAAACATCTTAATATCTTATCCTTCAGAAAGATGTAAAACTGACGAAACATGTATCGTAGATTTATGGCGCTTAAAAGAAACGTATCCCTGAATGAGAGGATTCCAGACAAACTTTTCCATAACATTTCTGGTTTCCTGTAAAGGTCTGTAAGTAGCAAAATATGCCCCTATAAGTGGCCGAAGTTTGCGTTGGTTTGTGCAACCTCTCTCCTGTTATGTAATCCGCACATTAGGTGAAGGTTAATTTAATCAACCGCGACCTTATGCATAGAGATCAGCTGTGGGAAGAGTTGAGAGTTCTGCTGTAAAATCTACTGAGAAAAAAAAATCACGAAAATCCATGCGCTAAGAGCTGAGACAAATATTTTAACCAGCACTGTACGATTCATTCAGAATTCTCCTTTGTATCAAGAGGTATGATATCTAGGAGGAAGAACCCCAGCGTCTTGATTCCGAGTTCATTGCCGCTCTGCAAGTCACTGTCGAAATACTGCATTCACCCACACACGTGGCTGCGAATGTGTCCATTATAACCTATCTGGTGTTTTCATTTCGCATCTTTACTATACAGGAAATCATGAACAGATTAACATAACCCTGTGGGTTGCAATCTTCAGATAACAGGGGTGATCAAGCGATGATCTGCACAATCTTTAGCTGAGTCATAAATTTCTCTCAACAGAGCAAAACTGAGATTTAAAACTTATGGTTATACAGAGTGTCCGAAAAATCCCCATTAATCCCATCACATATCCTTGTGGGTTGCAATCTTCAGATAACAGGGGTGATCAAGCGATGATCCGCACAATCTTTAGCTGAGTCATAAATTTCTCTCAACAGAGCACAACTGGCATTAAGAACTTATGGTTATACAGAGTATCCGAAAAATTCTCATTCTCACATATCCCTGAGGGTTGCAATCTTCAGATAACACGGGTGACCAAGCGATGATCTGCACAATCTTTAGCTGAGTCATAAACTTCTCTCAACAGAGCAAAACTAACATTTAAAACGTATAATTATACAGCGTGTCCGAAAAATTCCCATTAATCCCATCACATATCCCTGTGGGTTGCAATTTTCAGATAACAGGGATGATCAAGCGATGATCTGCACAATCTTTAGCTTAGTCATAAATTTCTCTCAACTGAGCAAAACTGACATTTAAAACTTATGGTTATAAAGAGTGTCCAAAAAAAATTCCCATTAATCCCATCACATATCCCTGAGGGTTGCAGTCTTCAGATAACAGGGGTGATCAAGCGATGATCTGGACAATATTTAGCTGAGTCATAAACTTCTCTCAACAGAGCAAAACTAACATTTAAAACTTATGATTATACAGTGTCCGAAAAATCCCCATTAATCCCATCACATATCCTTGTGGGTTGCAATCTTCAGATAATACGGGTGATCAAGCGATGATATGCACAATCTTTAGCTAAGTCATAAATTACTCTCAACAGAGCAAAACTAACATTTAAAACTTATAGTTATACAGCGTGTCCGAAAAATTCCCATTAATCCCATCACATATCCCTGTGGGTTGTAATCTTCAGATAACAGGGGTGATCAAGCGATGATCTGCACAATCTTTAGCTGAATCATAAATTTCTCTCAACAGAGCAAAACTAACATTTAAAAACTTATGATTATACAGAGTGTCCGAAAAATCCCCATTAATCCCATCACATATCCTTGTGGTTTGCAATCTTCAGATAACAGGGGTGATCAAGCGATGATCTGCACAATCTTTAGCTGAGTCATAAATTTCTCTCAACAGAGCAAAACTAACATTTAAAACGTATGATTATACAGAGTGTCCAAAAAATCCCCATTAATCCCACCACATATCCCTATGGGTTGCAATCTTCAGATAACAGGGGTGATCAAGCGATGATCTGCACAATCTTAAGCTGAGTCATATATTTCTCTCAACAGAGCAAAACTAACATTTAAAACTTATGATTATACAGTGTCCGAAAAATCCCCATTAATCCCATCACATATCCTTGTGGGTTGCAATCTTCAGATAACAGGGGTGATCAAGCGATGATCTGCACAATCTTTAGCTGAGTCATAAATTTCTCTCAACAGAGCAAAACTAAAATTTAAAACTTATGGTTATACAGAGTGTCCAAATAATCCCCATTAATCCCATCACATATCCCTGTGTGTTGCAGTCTTCAGATAACAGGGGTGATCAAGCGATGATCTGGACAATCTTTAGCTGAGTCATAAATTTCTCTCAACAGAGCAAAACTGGCATTTAAAACTTATGGTTATACAGAGTGTCCGAAAAACCCCCATTAATTCCTTCGCTTTTAGCGAATAGTGCCATTTTCGCTTTCGACACTTTAACCAGTATAGATTCTTGAATAGCTCGTATGAAGAGCTACATGGTAAGATTATTGTGATGTACCCAAATACGTATGATATTTCCGTGCAGGAATTCTCTATTACCATATGATGATAGATGGGTGCAGCGGAAAAAAGTTTATTCCCAATACTTTTCGATTGCAGCGATAGTTTACTACTTAATTAACTTATTATTCCCAGAACATGAATTTTACCAGCAATCGAAAAGTATTTGGAATAATTTTGAATAAGGAACAAAAAAAAGTTTCCTTCCCAGGCAGGATTCGAACCACGTAAGTCTTAATTACTAATCTATCGTGCTCTGGAGTGAACAAGGCTCTGAAATCAGCTACAAAGGTCGGTCTGGTTTTTTTGCCACTACTGCACATTGTTTCTTTTTTCTTTTTCTTTTTTTGGAATGTGTTCGATAGTTTTAAATATTCTGAAAAACTCAATGTGATAGAAATGGAGAATATTATTTTTGAAACATTTCCATACCTGAATTAAAAATAAAATTTAAACTTTTGGGGCTCCAGGGGTCAAAACTGTCCCCAAATTTTGATTTTCTGTGAAGACTTGATTTCGGAATTTTGGATCCCCAGAATGATTATGTGGCCAGTTTTTTTTTTTTCAATTTTTTTAATATAAATTCAGGTCTGAAGGGGTTAAAGTATTTGACTTCCATGAAATTTATAACAATTTATTATTGAATTTCGTACGTAAAAACCGAAATATACTTAATTTATATTCGCATAAATATAAAACCAAAAGATCACACAATATATGCTTAACAGTACATAATGTACCACAACTGTAGCATATAATCACAGTAGCAACTTCGGTCCAAGGCTTTATAACATGATAATAGCTAAATTCCCAAACATACAATTTGCTAATGCTCCTTATTTAAAAAAAATCAATTCAAAATTGCTGATTAGAGAGAAAATTTAAAGTTCAATGTGATATCTGTGTTTTTTCTTCTTTTTACTTTGTTATTTAATAAAATGTCTTAACATTATACTGAGCACCAGTACGTAACTTACTCTTTCTGGGGGTGCTAGAGTGCTTTATATAAAAAAGAAATATGTATCTGTGTTCTGGCAATAAATTATTATTATTATTATTATTATTATTATTATTATATGCGGAGACTAAGAAGAAGGCGTAAAAGAGGTAAGATTGGAGAATGCTGGGTTTGTAATGAAGGACCTCACCTTGGGCAGAAAATTATCAATGAATTATTATTGAATAAATATCCAATGATTGTTCAATTCTGATAAGTGGCGCGGATAGCATTAGCGAATCCAACGCTGACAGTTGGGCCATCTTGCCTCAACACTGACAGATGCAGGTCCGCTCTGAGATAAGTAGGCTACCTGATAAGCTCCAGGGCATAGATCCGCAGCCCTTCTTATATCAGCATCGGAAGCCCGTACTATTACAGATGAGGTGAGGAAGATGGTTGAGAGAAAGGGGAAACGGGAATACACCAAGAAAATCCTCTGCAACGGCAGCTTTGACCAGGACAAATTCCATCGAACCCAAGCCGCCTGGATGGACGACCCTCGCGCTATTGCTTGAGCCACAGACGCGGCACAGATCTGTAGAACTAGCACCTGTAAACGTCTCACTCACGTCAATGCATTCCTACGGTTGCCCCTGACGACAGTATGCCGTGTTTTACATATCAGAAATTACTCCGGTGTTGTGGGCACGCAATGCTGGGCGTTGCGTGTCCCGAACACGATTTTTTGTGTGTCTAGCAGAATGCAACCTATATCCTATTAATTCCACGATCGGGAGACAAACCTGCAGGAAGCTGTAAACATATGTATCTATTCGTGTGAATCTCCTCGCATGCTACAACCACTACAGCTACTGTCTTTTGTTTCGCAAATCCATCACGCATGGACCGGAGGCCATGGACTCCACCACGTGGTTCCAGTTTAGTCGAGTTCGCACCCGCCAGGAGCGCTGCGAGCAATGATAAAAGTGATGGATTTGGAATTCCTGAACCAGTATACGTTCAGGATAAGAAATGTAATTTCCTGAAACTTTTATGCCGTTCGTGATTGTTAATGTGAGAACTGTTGAATCGTAAGAATGTCTGGTATTTGAAATGATTTTTCTTGTCTGCCTTTATACTTCATATTCACTGCGGCCTAAAGCACGGAGATGCACTATCATCTTTATTTTTTAACTTCGCTCTAGAATATGCCATTAGGAAAGTTCAGGATAACAGAGAGGGTTTGGAGTTGAATGGGTTACATCAGCTTCTTGTCTATGCGGATGACGTGAATATGTTAGGAGAAAATCCACAAACGATTAGGGAAAACACGGAAATTCTAGTTGACGCAAGTAAAGCGATAGGGTTGGAAGTAAATCCCGAAAAGACTAAGTATATGATTATGTCTCGTGACCAGAATATTGTACGAAATGGAAATATAAAATCTGGACATTTATCCTTCGAAGAGGTGGAAAAATTCAAATATCTTGGAGCAACAGTAACAAATATAAATGATATTCGGGAGGAAATTAAACGCAGAATAAATATGGGAAATGCGTGTTATTATTCGGTTGAGAAGCTTTTGTCATCTAGTCTTCTGTCAAAAAATCTGAAAGTTAGAATTTATAAAACAGTTATATTACCGGTTGTTCTGTATGGTTGTGAAACTTGGACTCTCACTTTGAGAGAGGAACAGAGATTAAGGGTGTTTGAGAATAAGGTTCTTAGGAAAATATTTGGGGCTAAGAGAGATGAAGTTACAGGAGAATGAAGAAAGTTACACAACGCAGAGCTGCACGCATTGTATTCTTCACCTGACATAATTAGGAACATAAAATCCAGACGTTTGAGATGGACAGGACATGTAGCACGTATGGGCGAATCCAGAAATGCATATAGAGTGTTAGTTGGGAGGCCAGAGGGAAAAAGACCTTTGGGGAGGCCGAGACGTAGGTGGGAAGATAATATTAAAATGGATTTGAGGGAGGTGGGATATGATGGTAGAGACTGGATTAATCTTGCTCAGGATAGGGACCAATGGCGGGCTTATGTGAGGGCGGCAATGAACCTCCGGGTTCCTTAAAAGCCAGTAAGTAAGTAAGTCTTTATACTTAATACAATCTTCACTCCTGTCATCATTTCAGAAAAAAAATATATTAAAATTAAATTGAGTTTGAGAAGAAAGGTTTAATGCCAAACACATCTCATTATAAAGGATTTGATGTATTGAACATCCAATAAAATTATACGTAGGCCTACCGTATATTCTGCTGAATTATTTCCAAGAATTGTTTAGGACAACAAACACACAAACATTTTTATTTGACTATTTCTGATGGTAGCGCACATACCTTTTATGAGTATATTACATTTAAATATCAGTGTTTAATTATTTGTTCTTCGTACATTTCAGTAATTCTAATGATGGTTGGCAGCAATTAGTTTCACAAACCAATACTTAAAATTAATAATAAGTGGATAATAATTAGGGGCCGGATTCATATGCGCTAAAAACGGGAAAATACACATGCACCTATGCACTTAAAAACCACGGCATATCCGCTAAAAATAACAAAATATTCACCCTTAAAATTAAAAAAAATATATTTAGAAAGAATATTTTCAGAGTACAAATTTAATATTTTTTTAACATAAAAGGAGTACTTTTTTATAGACTGAAAATGCTCATTGTTATTTGTTATAATGAGGCTAGAATCATAATGTATACTTTGTGTGTTATTTTTATATTATGGATATAAACCGAAATTATTTTCTATCGAATGATCATGGCTATAATACAAGAAAATATAGGATTTCATGCCCTCTCATTTTACCAACAGTAATCTCACTACAGGTTTTGATTTATTTGGAGAAAATCAAAACTTGAGTGGGATTTAATTGACTATTACACGATTAGAAGAAAGTATATAAAGATTATAAGAAATAAAGTACTCTGATACAATAAAATATTGACTTACTAAAATTCTATTTCACTGATGTTAGCTTCACCAAAACGTTTGAACGGAGCCGCCATTTTCAGTTGACTGTCTATGCTGTAAACAAAATACGATCGCAAAGCATGTTTTATAGTACCGTAAAGAATTTCTAGTTTGAAATGTTGGCAAACAAAGAAATAAATGCTAGAGTAGTGATAAAAACAAACAAATGCTATGGAAGCGATAAAATTAAACAAATGCTAGGGAAGCGATAAAATTGTGCGATAAGCAGTCATGATTGGTTGAAAGACGTCCTTTCGTACCGTTTTATTGGTCGAAAGTAGAATGACGTAGTAAAAGTGTAATAGTCAAGTCCAATACTGTAGAAGGTGTAAACCAAAGCTGAAATTTTGGCCCAAGATTGGATAATAACTTTATTAAGTATTAAGTCAAATCCGGATTTGAAATTATTGAGTAACAAAGTATTTAAAAAGGAACTAGTGAAACTGACTAAAACGTATGTTGCGCCTCACACACACACACACACACACACACACACACACGCACGCACGCACACAGATATATAGCAGGTGTTTCAGACCACCCGTATCAGCCTTTTTTCTCGAAAACTATGTGACACTTATTGTTCAGAAAAAAAAATGTATAACGAAACCGTAAAGAATCGATTGGTGGTAGTACCACTTCCCGTAACAAACCGGACAACAAACCTGTGGTCGACTTCGAAATTTCAAATGAGAACATGGTTCATTGAAGGTACCATTGGAAACTACTTTTAAAAAGAAACAACTTTTACTGAAACTTTTTTTTTAACTTTAATCGTTTACTCACAAAGCAACAAAAATGGTATCTTCTGAAAAATGTTGTATGTTGTTTATGTATGTACATTCTTCATAGTAAGTGTTCAAAATGTACGCCACCCTGTGCTAAACAATGTTCTGATCATCTCCTAACATCCGTGATTGCACTTCAGCACAGCTGAGAGACCCACGGGCTTCTCTAATTCTTTGTTTCATGTCTTCTCTAGCTGTCATGTCTTTATGCACCTCGCATTTATTAACCATTAAATTGACATTGTATCCTATAGGATACAACAGGTTAATAGGTTATATGCTATAGTTTTAATAGAACAGCAGAAAAAAAAATTGTAAGAAAATTAAAATTTCACATTACTATTATATTGCACAACATGTAAAAATATGGACATTGCGATAGTTGTTTTCTTTACGGTCCGACAAGGTTTAATAAACTCGTGTGTGCCAAGTTAAGGGTTAAGCATTCTCATTAAAATTTAAAATAGAATATTGTTGATCTACAATTAATTTAGGTGCTGTTACCGCTCGGTACCCCAGCGAATAGGGATTATAAAGAATGGACACTGAGCGAATTTTCCTGTGTTTTGTTTCTCTGCGCGCCAGCGTTTAGTTCTACTTTCAAGCGCTAGAGGTTAGTGTAATCGAGCATACGCTAAGATAATAATTGAGAATAGAGTTGAGACACAGGATCCAAACATCGCCTACCTTATAGCATAATCCAGTGACGCTTTGCTTCAAATAAATTCAAGTTAACAGCTTTTCCTTATTTCTTAGTGACGAACTAGTAGTAATAATAATTTTTTATATTTCAGATATAATAAATTATATTATAAAATAATATAACATTATAAAATTAAGTATCAAATTCGTTTAATATTTGTATATAATATAATATAGGTATATGGTTTTACTTCTCATAAGAGTTTTGTTTTTCCATTTTCAGTGCTATCACATCATTACATATTTTAATTGTTGTTGGGGTCAACGTCTCAACTATCATTATAAAGGAACTCTAGAGTCTAGACATTACAGTTAATGACGGATTTATTATTTTATGGATCCAATTTATTTTATTTGAGTACATAATGTACCTAGATGTATTAATTATATGTGTTATATTTCCGCTGTGTCGACTGCTAGCTGGTGTGATGTCAGCGCCAACTCTAGGGAGAAAGCAGAATCTGACGCTTTAGCTGGCTTGAAGGTCATTGAAATCAGTCCGGCTACATCAAAGGTACCGACGCGAAGTGTCCATTCTTTATAATCCCTATTCGCTGGGTACCCCTTTTTCAAGGGCAGCTATCCTTTTTGGATTCTTCTCTCAATGAATTCCTTATGAAGACATATTCATTTGTTTCCCCTTTATATTTTATCACGGCTGGTTGGATTAGAAACCAAATTTTCTAAATACATAATAATTTCAGTTATCCAAGGCCTACTGCAATTAATGACGTCATCACGCTAAAAAATAGAAGGTAATGAGTTAAAGATGGTGCTCATATTTAAATTAATTCATGGAATGGTTGTAATCGCTGCTCTAACAGATGGAAAATGCTAGCTCTAGGACCGAGGTTGATGAGTTCGATCCCAACCGAGAGCGATGGAATTTAAAGGATGATATAATTATTTGCATTGCTTTCTGCAGAAGGGAAATAACGCTGAGAGCCATGTCGTAGATTTACAATGAAAGCGTCATTAAGTGAAATACTCCACTTCCTTCTTCATCGAATAGAGCTATATCCAGTCTAGTATATACAGTCACGAAGCTTGAGTTGTGAGGATGCTAGGAACAATAGACTGTGCCGGTACTATTTCGCTTTTTCTGTAATGAGGCGATATTAGCGATCCTAGTGGTTAGCAACTATCTATGGATGCATATTTACTACGTATTGAGCTTCGTGACTGTATACACTAGACTGTGGCTATATTTCAATTACTTGTAATCAATTTATAAATCAATACGTGTTTGCGCTAAAAAAAATAAAAAAACAATAATATGAGTATTTCACAAACATTCGTGAGGCACATATCAATTTCGTAATAATAATTATGAGCGATTTGTAAAACAGTGCATGTTCAAGTAGTGTATTTCACGTGAAATAGACGCCTATTCCCAGTGACAATTTCAAATAAGTATTACTGATTGAAAAGGATTATAAGTTGAAGGCCTAGCCTACATTTTCTGCAATTGGATTTATTTCCAATCCCTTTCTGTTGTGTAAATGAGTCTGTCAATTATGTAGTGGACTCATAGACAGTAATTTCGTGCCTTAATGAAGGGTTTATGGAAATCTTGTACAAAGTGCTTTTACAGCCACACCGATGAGGTCTTGATTGGATTTACAAAATTAATTGCAATAAAGTACTCATAATTCAAAATTAAAGCGATAACGTAAACTATAAAGCCTTCCCCGGAAATGGACACAATGAAGTCTCCAGTTGGTGAGCGCTGGTTTACGATGACAGCGGACCTGAGTTCAACTCTCGGCCATGGCAGAATTTCAATATTTGTAGTGGAAACCGCGAACTTCAGCTCCAAATGCTGGCATGGTAACCGTAAGTAACTTTCGGTGTTGGACCCCGGACTCATTTCACCGACATTAGGCCTATCACCTTCATCTCATTTAGACGCTAAATAAACTTACTTACTTACAAATGGCTTTTAAGGAACCCGAAGGTTCATTGCCGCCCTCACATAAGCCCGCCATCGGTCCCTATCCTGTGCAAGATTAATCCAGTCTCTATCATCATACCCCACCTCCCTCAAATCCATTTCAATATTATCCTCCCATCTACGTCTCGGCCTCCCTAAAGGTCTTTTTCCCTCCGGTCTCCCAACTAACACTCTATATGCATTTCTGGATTCGCCCATACGTGCTACATGCCCTGCCCATCTCAAACGTCTGGATTTCAAGTTCCTAATTATGTCAGGTGAAGAATACAATGCGTGCAGTTCTGTGTTGTGTAACTTTCTCCATTCTCCTGTAACTTCATCCCGCTTAGCCCCAAATATTTTCCTAAGCACCTTATTCTCAAACACCCTTAACCTATGTTCCTCTCTCAGAGACTGTAGGAATTCGTAACAAGCTGTTTTTTTACGGTGATGGGTTGTTAGCCCTTCGCCCAACCCCCAAGCTGGAGGACCACCCCTTATCGGCTGTCCACGACTGCTTATTCAATATATTCGCAGCTACCCTCCATATCTGGAGGCCGTCTCCTCTATCCGCAACCTGAGGACGCGCCATGCCGTGGTGATCGCTAAATAAACTAGGATGTTAATAAATCGTCGTAAAATAACCTACTAAAATAAAAAATTATTCATTTAGTCATCTATTTATTTACGCACATATTTATTTGTTTACTTGTTTATTTATTTGTTTAGTTATGTATTTATTTTGCGACCTCTAGAGTTTAGAATAACCCCATATGTAAACCTAAATCCGGCCTTGAAATCAGCCACATAAACGAACAAACCATATCTGATTTTTTCTTGTTTGAAAGAGACCAATAAATATAGTTTCAGTGCACTGAGTATTTCTTTGTGTGTTGGGAAATACATAGCAAAATCGAAATGAATTTGCCATTAGTGCAAAAAGCATTCGCATGTTTGCGCTTATCAATATTTTAACACAAAGGTTTTTCAAATGAATACACAGAAGCGGTGTGTATACACGTTGTTCTATTATTACTACGAGTACTACCACTATCAAAGGGAGAGCTTAAATAAATGCGTTTAATAGAGTAGAAGTTATCATGCGCTAGTCACAAATATAGCTATATCACCGCCATTGTCCATACGTAAAAACGCCACAATTATAGACCTGAAAAGCGTTGATAAATCTGACAAATTTTCATGTGTGTGTGTGTGTGTGTGTGTGTCTGTGTGTGTGTGTGTGTGTGTGTGTGTGAAAGGGACAGAAGAAAGTATACAGGGTGGAAGTGAAATAATCTTGCAGATTGAAAGAGACGATACGGTACACGTAAGTGAATAGAAATAGTAATATGCGTTACAAAAGCGGTATGTTGAACTTTTCATGTTCGAGGAAAAGTTTGAAAAAGCGAAACGTAGTTGAGCTTTTTTAATTTCCGAGAATTGAAAGAAAACATACCGCTCGTGTATCGTACATTATTTTGTGCGAAGATCGTTTATTACATACCTGAAAGAGGAATTTCTAATTAGTTGCAATGAAATCTCCATCTTGGTTTCTGTTCAATGACGGTAAATTTGGAAAACAAAAATATCTGTCTTCAGCATTGTTGCTTTAAAATGTTTTCTGTGTTTACTATACTCCAGCAGGCCGTGATATACGTCTGTCTTTTATTTCCTCCAGTCTATGACGAGTCTGGAATCTTGTTGATTTTTTCACGGCTTCCTTAATGTTACTTGCATCACAAATGCAGTAACTTTAGTGGAGTTGTAGACTTTGCTTAATTTTTGCAAATATTTAAAAACAATAATTAACAGTGCAATTTAGGTGAAATTGCAATGGTAAGTTTCCAATTTATAATTATTACTATATTGAACGTCTCTAAAAATAATATGTTAAAAGCCTAAAGCAGTAAAATCAATATGTCACTTAAGCGGTAAGAAGAGGGAAATTGTTATGTGTGTTAGGTTGGGAATACTGAATGTGGAATTTTAGACTTTCCGCGGATTGGTTTTGTGCGGAAACCTAGCAAATACGCACGATCTCGCACAAACATATATTATGTTTTCTGATTAAATGTGCGGTTAATAAGAAAATTAAGTTTCAAGTTTCAGTAGTCTGTGAATATCGTCGCTAAACACTGTACCCGTATACAGATGTAAGAGGTCAACGAACTCGGTGAGTCTCCGTACGTAAGTTGCCAAGATGTTGCCACGCGTTCGCTTCGTGCAATGGTTTGAATTTAGGAGGTTTTTAAAATTAATTTTACACGAACACCGTGCACGCTATTGAAATACGCCAGAGGGATGAACGATTCTTTGTTAGATTTTCTATCAATATGCACAAAAATCATGATCCTACTCGCAATAGTTACGGAATAAGAGAGTGTTAAACATTTGGAAAAAAAAAAATCTGAAAAAAGCTATGAACTTTCCACCAATATGATAAATTGTAGTTTTTTTGTTAAATAAACCATGAACTATTCGCTCTTGAAATCTACAGGGTTATTTCACTTCTACCCTATACCAACATTCGAATGATAGGTATACCATTAAACCTACAGGGCCCAGCTGCTAGAGCACTGGCTTATGACTATCACGAACTCAGGTTCAAATCTTAGCAATGAAGAGGTTGCATTTGAAGGATTCAGAGTCATAGTGGGCCAAAAGCCATTTACGAGGCGTGTTCTTAAAGTAAGTTCCTTTTTCAATTATAGCCATCTCATCGTTGCAATCGTTATTTTGCACATGTGTGTTTTCTTCTTCAGTCCTGAGGCAAGCTGTGCATCCAGTTTCAGAGCTTCAGTCCGTGTGTGTGGTTAGTTGTGATCAGCTGAAATGTTTAAAGTGATCGAGCACCCGCCGACTGTGAGATGCGGTCTGTTATCCGTTTCTTGAATGCGAGAAACATCAAACCAGCTGACATTCATCGTCAACTTTATGAGGTGTATGGTGATGATGCCATTAGTGATGGAATGGTCAGGAGATGGCCACACACAGCTCGTGACACCCAAAATCTCATCTCGAAATTTGGCTGGGAACAAATTGACCGTCCCCTCTACAACCCGGATTTGGCTCCAAATGACTTTCATCTCTTCCTGCATCACAAGAAGTTCCTCGGTGGTCAACATTTTGATGGCGACGATGAAGCGAAAACAGCAGTGCGGGAGTGGTTCGCATAGCAGGCGGGCGAATTCTACAATGAGACTTGTGCCACGACTCGATAAAAGCCTCAATAATGGTGGAGATTACTTTGAAAGGTAATTGAAGTGTGGGGAATACAATGCAACAAAAATGGATTGTAAATATCTTCCCGTTTACTTACTACACCCTTTTGGAACTTACTTTAAAAACACGCCTCGTATTAAAAATGGAGAAAGCAAGGATTAAAGTTAAGTGAATACCATAGTTTAATGAAGATTGACATATCATTCAGTTTTAATGTGTATACTTTATATTACTTGCTATATGTTTCCATTGAATTATGGTAATAACTTCACTTTAACCCTTGTTTTCTACTGTTTTAGTAAATGGCGCTTAGCCCACTATGATTCTGAACCCTTCTTTTGTGGTTAACAAAGCCAAGGATAGATTTCCTCGCGGTTCTCCCGTTTTTTCATTCCATCAATAATTTCCATAATTTCTGTTTCATTATCATCTGTCTCGAAAAATTGGGCATTCTTCTGTTTGTGCGACGTCGAATCGATTGTCGGCTATGGTGGATGTTCCTCATTGTTTGTCCAAAGATTGGTCGACGGCAGTACTGGTGAATTCAAGGAAGACTCATCGGTATAATTCTATATAAGAGGGATCGAAGACCCTCCAGTTTCCTTCAACGGGTTACACTACTAAATTCTGACGGATAAAAGGAGAATAAGACCAATGATTGACAATTCAATCATTTAGACTACTTAACTCTTCAGGAAAAATGGAGAATAAAACCAATGATTGACACTTCAGTCATTTACACTACTTAACTCTGCAGGAAAATTGGAGAATAAGACCAATGATTGACAATTCAGTCATTTACACTACTTAACTCTGCAGGAAAATTGGAGAATAAGACCAATGATCGACAATTCAGTCATTTACACTACTTAACTCTGCAGGAAAATTGGAGAATAAGACCAACAATTGACAATTCAGTCATTTACACTACTTAACTCTGCAGGAAAATTGGAGAATTAGACCAATGATTGACACTTCAGTCATTTACACTACTTAACTCTGCAGGAACATTGGAGAATAAGACCAATGATTGGCAATAAAATTCAGTCATTTATGGTACTTCACTCTGCAGGAAAAATTGGAGAATAAGACCAATGAATCACAATTCAGTCATTTAGACTACTCAACTCTGCAGGAAAATTGGAGAATAAGACCAATAATTGACACTTCAGTCATTTACACTACTTAATTCTGCAGGAACATTGGAGAATAAGACCAATGATTGACAATTCAGTCATTTAGACTACTCAACTCTGCAGGAAAATTGGAGAATAAGACCAATGATTGACAATAAAATTCAGTCATTTATGCTACTTCACTCTGCAGGAAAAATTGGAGAATAAGACCAATGAATCACAATTCAGTCATTTACACTACTTAACTCTGCAGGAAAAATTGGAGAATAAGACCAATGATTGACAATTCAGTCATTTATGCTACTTACCTCTGCAGGAAAAATTGGAGAATAAGACCAATGATTGACAATTCAGTCATTTAGACTACTCAACTCTGCAGGAAAATTGGAGAATAAGGCCAATGATTGACAATTCAGTCATTTACACTACTCAACTCTGCAGGAAAATTGGAGAATAAGACCAATGATTGACACTTCAGTCATTTACACTACTTAACTCTGCAGGAACATTGGAGAATAAGACCAATGATTGACAATTCAGTCATTTACACTACTCAACTCTGCAGGAAAATTGGAGAATAATACCAATGATTGACAATTCAGTCATTTACACTACTCAACTCTGCAGGAAAATTAGAGAATAAGACCAATGATTGACAATTCAATCATTTACACTACTTAACTCTGCAGGAAAATTGGAGAATAAGACCAATGATTGACAATTCAGTCATTTACACTACTTAACTCTGCAGGAAAATTGGAGAATAAGACCAATGATTGACAATTCAGTCATTTACACTACTTAACTCTGCAGGAAAATTGGAGAATAAGACCAATGATTGACAATTCAGTCATTTACACTACTTAACTCTGCAGGAAAATTGGAGAATAAGACCAATGATTGACAATTCAGTGATTTATGCTACTTAACTCTGCAGGAAAAATTGGAGAATAAGACCAATGATTGACAATTCAGTCATTTACACTACTCAACTCTGCAGGAAAATTGGAGAATAAGACCAATGATTGACAATTCACTTACACTACTTCACTCTGCAGAAAACTTGGAGAATAAGACCAATGATTGACAATTCAGTCATTTACTTAACTCTGCAGGAAAAATTGGAGAATAAGACCAATTATTGAAAATTCATTCAACTACACTACTTAACTCGGCAGGAAAAATGAGAGAATAAGACCAATGATTGAAAATTCAGTCATTTACGCTACTTAACTCTCCAGGAAAAATTGGAGAATAAGACCAATGATTGAAAATTCATTCATTTACACTACTTAACTCTGCAGGGAAAATTAGAGAATGAGACCAATGATTGACAATCCAGTCAGTTACACTACTAAACTCTGCAGGAGTAGAAACCGTAGATCAGTGATAACAACCCAGTTACAAAGTTAAACTCTGCCGGGAAATGAAGTCGTGGTCCGTAATTAAATCATGAACTCAAGGTATCGGGTCGCATTCAATTTTCAGGCGTTGTCTAGGATTTTAGCTTCTAAATGTATAGTCGTATACACAAATACACGTATTGCTAATGCAATGCTTTGAGAGGGTGAAGGGGGTAAATCCACCGGGAAGAGACATTAGCGCTCCAGTAAACCCTCCACCCCTCCCACTAGCTGCAGTTGGGCCGGGCAAGCGGCCCTACCCGTTTTGTTGATCGTCCCATTTATTTCACACAAGAGGGAAAAGCTGATAAAATGAAGTTAACTGTAAACTACAGGAACTCATTTCAGGCTCTGCCTAATGTATGACCGCGAAAACAAAAATACGGAGTGTTAAGTCCTCTACACATAAATAGAAAGTAATTACATAAAAGGGGGAGAGAAGAGGATTAAAAATGCAATCGAAAAATACAATGACAACGCAATTTAAATGCTATAATGGTTACTAATTTTGTAGTAGCTACAGCTTAGGACAGAAAAATTTGCCGATAGAAGAAATTCTAAGTTCTAATCGGAATACATTTCGATTAGACAAGAATGATTCACATTATACTTGTTTTTTTGAAAGATGGGACATGACAGGAGCGTTGCGATCGGAAAAACAACTGAATGTCACATAGCGTGGTAGGCCTGTTGCTATGGTAACAACGGTTGAGTTGCCAAACTTACAGTTTCCATATGGTGAGTGCTTAATAGCTCTCTTGGCTACATTTATTGTGCACACACTGTTAGCATTGGCACGTTTCGTCTTTGATTCTCTGTCGATTTTTGTATTGTTTTCTTACCTTCGCGTCAATTGTCAATTAATGTTTTAACGTCAGTCATCTTAACCCTTTCTTACCTATAGATACCATATGGCAATAATTAACTTTATAGCATTTATATACTTGTGTGTTACATATGAAGGTACATTTTGCTGGATAACTTCTATTTCAATACATTTTCATCAATATAGTTTTGTTTCAAACGTTGCCACTCCCGTAACTTGGTCACTGAATTGGTCTTAATACAGCTATTTGTTTCAACATGGATTGCTTGTAAATTTAATTTGGGTTAGAAAGGGTTAACGACAATTGCTAGCTACCATCAGCTGGCAGCGTGGTAGTCCATTTTGACAACATGGCACTGTAGTTCCAAGCTCGGCCGCTTAACTGTCATGTCCCATCTTTCAAAAAACAAGTATAGTAACCTGTTTCTTACTTTGTAATGAAGTAGAATTTACGAGAGAGGGGCACTATGTCCCAGCACTGCGACCTGTTATGATCTATTGCGCTAACCTTCAAGCTAGGTGCATTCCCAAACCTACACCGGCTGACTACACTAAGGTTCGTTACGTATCCAGGTTTCGAGCAAACAACCTCCATCGTCCCTAGGACAGCCCCCTTTGTGTATCGTCAGCCGGCGAACGGGGAATACTATATACAATGATGATGAAATGGAGAAATAGTGACGAAATGATGTAGATACCAAAAATAGGGGAAAACGGTAGAACCTCGAGAAAAACCCCACCTGCGACCTTCTACGCCACAAGTGTCACTGAAAAATACAGACATTCTGAGCATTAAATAACCCAGCTATAGACTCCCATGCTCTTGCCTTTTGATTATAAGTTATATTATTTTTTTAAGCACGTTCTTATAGTCTTTCATTATCTTAACTAGTGTAGGTGTATCTTCTATCTTATAGCTTTGGACTACAATACGCCGAATGCAGACAAACTTATTAAATAATCATATGTACAAAAGATAATAATGATATGTATTCATGCAAAGAAAAAGCATATCCATTTTAAGCACAACACTTATCATATAGGCTAATTCGTATGAAGAATAGGAATAAAATATTATATAGGCCTATGCATTCAAATATATAAACAGAGTGGACCATAAATAATATCATTAATTCCAGGGGATTATTCTTTGAGATATTTCAAACAAAAAAAGTGAAATACAATTTTGCCCGTTTTTGCTTCCTTTTCGAGATAAAAATTGTTTTATATGAAACATTCCGTAGCGTGTTCTGGGAAAACCCATTGATTTAATTTCCAATATACAGACGTGGACAAATTATTAGCAAAATTGAAGATTTTTATTACATATTTTTACAAAATGTGATTCTTCAATTTAGACTACAGTTGACATTTTTGCGTATTTCCAAATTATTAGCAAAATTTAAGATTTGTATTGTATATTTTTAGAAAATTTAACTCTTCAATTTGGACTACATTTGTTATTTTTGCATATTTACAAATTATTAGCAAAACTGAAGGTTTTTATTATATATTTTTACAAAATTCGATTCTTCAATTTGGAATACAGTTGACATTTTGGATATTTCCAAATTATTAGCAAAACTAAAGATTTTTATTTTATAGTTTTACAAAATTTGACTCTTCAATTTAGACTGTAGTTGATATTTTTGCTAATTTACAATTTATTAAGAAAATTGAAGATTTTTATTATATATTTTTACAAAATTTAACTCTCCAATTTAAACTACAGTTGACATTTTTGCATATTTCTGTCTATTGTAGTGACAGAAATATGCAAAATTGTCAACTGTAATCTAAATTGAAAAATCAAATTTTGTAAACAGAATTATCATAAAAATCGTCAATTTTGTTAATAATTTGTCCACGTCTGTACTCAGTCAATTTAAGAGAACAGTGTTTTATGATAATAAATGATTGTAAGAATTTTAGTTTTGTCATTTAAATGTAAAGAAATTTGATCCGAACAAATGTAACCTTCGGTCTAAAACAGAATTTTACAATGCTACGTTTGTTCGGATCAAATTTCTGCACATTTAAAGGACAAAACTGAATGTCTTCAAATCAGTTATTACCTAATACACTGCTCTCGTAAGTTAACTGAGGATACTGAGAATTAAATCAATGGCTTTCCCAAAACACGCTATGAAATGTTTCATATAAAACAATTTTTATCTCGGAAAGAAAGCAGAAACACTTTTTTGTTTGAAATATCTCGAAGAATAATCCCCTGAAATTAACGACATTACCTTCGGTTATATATATCGTAATGGCGGCTACTTGGCTTCTCATTATTATGAAGCTAGTTCTGTAGACCAATTTACCGACTTAACAGCATATCACATAGAGGAAGCAATTTATATAATAAACTTCCACAGAAAATCAAAGAACTTAACATAAGAAAATTAAAAAAAGAAGTAAAGAACATTTTATTAACACATATGCCATTTTGCACAAATGAATATCTAAATTTAAAATTTTAGTATTTAACGTTTCTTGATACTGCCCTTGACCATTTATGTTTCAGGTAACTCAGAGTTGAAGAAAAGACAGGGAAAGCAAAAAGAGAAGATACTAGATAGAACAGTGGAGACTGAAGATCAAGCTTGTCATATACATACTTTTTTTTCTTTCTATTTTTTTTTTTTTTGCATGTCAGGTAATATTAAACTGTTAAATTTATTTAGAATTAAGTCTATTTTTGTATTATATTGTATGTTATGTCATTTTTCTTGTGTACTGACGACGCCATGAATGCTTGTAATTCTATCGGCTAATAAAGATCTAATCTAATCTAATCTAATCTAAACTGAGTCGTTGCCCAAGATGCGCTTAGGAGGCTGGTGTATGTTACACCAGCGATGAGATGAGATGAGATGAGATGAGATGAGATGAGATGAGATGAGATGAGATGAGATGAGATGAGATGAGATGAGATGAGATGAGATGAGATGAGATGAGATGAGATGAGATGAGATGAGATGAGATGAGATGAGATGAGATGAGGTGAGGTGATGGTAACTTGTTAGGATACCACAGGGAACCGGAGCTCCCGGAGAAAACCTCTATATTACCTGGACCAAGAGCTTGTCCCACACAACTAATAAATCAGGGGTACATTGGGGCTCGAAGCCGGGTCCACGGAATTATAAAAGTCTAGCGCTCTATAGAAAATTCCACGTTAAGAAAAAAGCGTTGGTTTATGGGCCTTTTCTAATACATTGTACAAGCTATGTGGTAGACAGGCGTTTCTATGGCAACTGGTCATTTGATGGAATAGCCTCATATATGCTCAATGCTTTTTTCTTAACGTGAAATCCTCTGGAGGCTTGTGCTCAAATATTCGACGCGTCCATCTCTTACAAATAAAAACGTTCAGATTTTAGATGTTCACTTCCAAAGCTGCCAATTAAGTCTGATATTTTATATCAAATATATTTTCTACTTACAGCCTGTGTGATGTGTCTTGGAATTGTAACAAGTTTTCAGAGCTGGGTACATACCTGCAAAGAGAAAAACACGGAGCGTTAGACATCTTGCAGACAAGAGAGTTTAACGATATGCAACAGACGTATTAAGTAAACATATTGAAATACCTATCCAATGCAGATGACTAGATTAAACAATAAACTAACAAGGAAATTGCCTTATACTTCACTGTAGTGGTTGTCTTCCGGTAAGTCTAATAAAACAATTCAATTATTTTCATTTATGCATTTCCGTCTGATGACTTATCTAATTGATAAAAACAAATATTACAACATGTAATAATTTCTTTTTAATCTGAATTTCTTTTGAGAACGTTTTCACCTATTGGCATATTCAGGCAATGGCAATATCTAAACATTTGTGTATACTGAATAATTTCAAGGGAAAAGTTGTTAAGTGGCCGGGTATCGATCCCGGGACCCTTCGCTTAGCGCACGAACGCTCTACCGACTACGCTACCCGGGAACTATACACGACACCGTCGTAATTCTTCCATTTATATTCACACAACTCAAATGGGCTGACAAGACGCCAGGAACCCAACTTTGAGTGCACATAATTCTGTGTGACTTAAATTGTGGCTTTCTGTTAACTTACCTACAGCAACCAATATTATGCAAATCTGGCTTTCATAGAAGCTCCCTGTGAAGCAGCTTGAATACCTGGCCCCGGAACAATTTTTCCCTTGCAATTATTTCCCTTGGATAAATGCGCGCTCCAGCCATTGAGAAACAACTTGCACTCCCTACAGACATGTTTATGATTGGGAACGAAAACAGTCGATGTTTATGAAATTATAATTGCTTCCTGAATCAGCATTATGATGACTTTTTAGTAGGTTATTTTACGACGCCTTATCAACAGCTTAGGTTATTTAGCATCTGAATGAGATGAAGGGGATAATGCCTGTGAAATGAGTCCGGGGTCCAAAACCGATAATTACCCAGCATTTGCTCATATTGGGTTGAGGAAAAACCCCGGGAAAAACCTCAACCAGGTAACTTGCCCCGACCGGGAATCGAACCCGGTCCACCTGATTTCGCGGCCAGACGCGCTAACTGTTATTCCACAGGTGTGGACATGATAACTTGCAAGGCACTCTTAAATGACACATCAATGTTTATGTGTGTTAGTTACAGTACTTTTTTTTTAGTGATGACAGCTCTTATCGCTTGTTTTAAGAGAGCAGACTGCAGTTCCGTAAGTCAACAGATAGTCAATTCCGAGAAACAGTTGCCATCTGTCGTGTCTAAACAACTGCACTGAACATTCGGGTGATAATTAAATCTGAAGTGGGGCTTTTGTCGAAAATTATTTGATGAAAACTTAAGTTTTATGTGTTCTTATGTGAATATATGAAAATATATATTTACATTTTTAATGTGAAAATATATGTAATGTGAAATAAAATTTAAAATATATACTCAGGTGACCTTGTCAAAAAGCTTAAAACATAATTACGAGTTTCTATCACAGTGCAAATAATAGTAATATACGTTACAAGAGCGGTATGTTGACGTTTTCATGTTCGAGGAAAAGATTGAAAAAGCGAAACGTAGTTTAGCTTTTTTAATTTCCGAGAAGATGAAAACAAACATACCGCTCGTGTATCGTACATTATTTTGTGCGAAGATCGTTTATTACATACCTGAAAGACGAATTTCTAATTAGTTGCAATGAAATCTCCATGTTGGTTTATGTTTAATGACGGCAACTTCGGAAAACAAAATATCTTTCTTCAACATTGTTGCTATAAAATGTTTTCTGTGTTTACTATACTCCAGCAGGCCGTGATATACGTCTGTCTTCCCCCCCCCCCAGTCTATAAATGCGAACTTAAAACAAACGGTAAGGTTATGTAATGATTTATTTTTCATTTTAATATTTTAACAATATTATTTATATAACATATTGCAGTAATAACATCGGCATCTGGAATCTTGTTGATTTTTTCACGGCTTCCTTAATGTTACTTGTATCAGGAATGCAATAAGTTTCGTGGAGTAGTAGACTTTACTTAATTTTTGCAAATATTTGAAAACAATAATTAACATTCCAATTTAGGTGAAATTGCAGTGGTAAGTTTCCAATTTATAATTATTACTATGTTAAACGTCTCTAAAAATAATATGTTAAAAGCCTAAAGCAGTAAAATGAATGTCGCGCTTAAGCGGTAAGAAGAGGGAAATTGTTATGTGTGTTACGTTGGGAATAATGAATGTGGTATTTCACACTTACCGCGTATTGGTTCTGTGCGGAAAACAAGCAAATACGCACGATCTCGCACAAAATATTTATTTACCTAAGAATCCTAGCCATATTCATTATTATTCGTGCACAAGTGGGGGTGATTAACTAATACGACGCTATAAAACGACGCAATAGTAGTAATTCCCGAATGTGTTCGTATTTCGCTATTAGAACTGTATTTCGCGATGTCGCGATTGTTTTATCCGCATATTATTAATCAGAATCACTTAATTCGTAAAGATTAGTAAAAATCTATTGTATATCTATTATGTCGTGATTTTCGCGATCTCCTTTTCTTTTAGTTGGTTATTTAATGACGCTGTATCAACTACGAGGTTATTTAACGTCGATGAGATTGGTGATAGCGAGATGGTATTTGGCGAGATGAGGCCGAGGATTCGCCATAGATTACCTGGCATTCACCTTACGATTGGGGAAAACCTCAGAAAAAACCCAACCAAATAATCAGCCCAAACGGGGATCGAACCCGCGCCCGAGCGCAACTTCAGACCGGCAGGCAAGCGCCTTAACCGACTGAGCCACGCCACTGGCTGCGATCTCCTTAACTACCCGGCCCTGCAGATGATAGACGGCTTTAAGATATATGGATCATATGCGGAGGAAGACAGAAAGTAGGAAAGATTGAAGAATGCTGGGTTTGCAGTGAAAGACTTGTCCTTAAGCAGAACACTATGAATGAATGAATGAATAACTGCATTGTTGTTTCGAGATTAGGCCTGATGGAATGAGGTAGTAATTACGAAGTACAGACGTGGACAAATTATTAACAAAATTGACGATTTTTATGATAATTCTGTTTACAAAATTTGATTTTTCAATTTAGACTACAGTTGACAATTTTGCATATTTCTATCATTACAATAGACAGAAATATGCAAAAAATTCAACTGTAGTTTAAATTGAAAAATTAAATTTTCTAAAAATATATAATAAAAATCTTCAGTTTTGCTAATAATTTCGAAATATCCAAAATGTCAACTGTATTCCAAATTGGAGAATCGAATTTTGTAAAAATATACAATAAAAACCTTCAGTTTTGCTAATAATTCGGAAATATCCAAAATATCAACTGTATTCCAAATTGAAGAATTGAATTTTGTAAAAATATATAATAAAAACCTTCAGTTTTGCTAATAATTCGGAAATATCCAAAATATCAACTGTATTCCAAATTGAAGAATAGAATTTTGTAAAAATATATAATAAAAACCTTCAGTTTTGCTAATAATTAGGAAATATCCAAAATGTCAACTGTATTCCAAATTGAAGAATCGAATTTTGTAAAAATACATAATAAAAACCTTCAGTTTTGCTAATAATTTGGAAATATCCGAAATCTCAACTATATTCCAAATTGAAGGATCGAATTTTGTAAAAATATATAATAAAAACTTTCAGTTTTACTAATAATTTGGAAATATCCAAAATGCCAACTGTATTCGAAATTGAAGAATCGAATTTTGTAAAAATATATAATAAAAACCTTCAGTTTTGCTAATAATGTGTAAATATGCAAAAATATCGAATGTAGTCCAAATTGAAGAGTTAAATTTTCTAAAAATATACAATACAAATCTTCAATTTTGCTAATAATTTGGAAATACGCAAAAATGTCAACTGTAGTCTAAATTGAAGAATCATATTTTGTAAAAATATATAATAAAAATCTTCAATTTTGCTAATAATTTGTCCACGTCTGTAATTAACGAGAAGGCTCCGCCTTGTTAAATTTAAATGCAAGGAGAATAAAGACAGAAATGAAAAGAAATATCGAAAATTTATTTAAAATCCCAAACATCCTTACAATCCCAACCATGCTCACAATAACAATCACGAACAGCATAAACGTTCGACGCAATTAGAGGGGTTCGTTGAATCCCCTGTCACTTTCCTACCATATCAAAGCTAAGCAACAAGTTCAAAACAAAAGAAGACAAGCAAAATTTCCAATACAGAGATGACACGATTGTCACATAATGACAAACATGTCGGACAAGTTGGTAGGTAACCATATAACCATGGCGACCGCACGAGATATCAAGCAGGACTTAACTAGAAGTTGGTTCTGCGGCTTCGCCACAATTGTCTATGCAACCGCAGACCGGGAAATGACAGCATTGATTGATGGGTCGTATGACCAGTATCATCGGAAATTGCTTGTAGCGTGCAGCGCAAAAACGGGAGTGAGCCGCACAGCTCCTGTTTTGGATCATAACTCCTGTATGTGCAGATCTCGTCAAGCTGGGAGAGTCAAACAGTTTTTACTTGCGATATGCTCAAAATAGATTTCGGCTTATCACGGAAATATACGTACGTTTTCAGTATCCTGATAGAAAAAATATAGTTTTTGGCATGTTGTCTCTGAATATTGAGAGCATTGTGATAATATTAGGTTGTATGCATAACTTTCTCTTTCACATATTTCATTTCACATATTGCATTTCTCCACTCCTGTCTATCTTGCGTCTCGTTTTCAAAATTTATCCACCCACCATAACCTAGACACACGATCACAACACTCCTTAATATTATCCATTCCCTCCCACCGAACATCCTCATATTCGTCTTCTTTCACTGTGGCTGTTCTTCGGCTTTGGAATTCCCTACCGAGTAATGTCAGGGACTGTCAGACATCAAACCAATTTAAGAGTAGGCTAACGAAATATTTTTCTAACAATTCTTGTTAACAATACAGCTGTTTCAAGTTTCTCAATGTTTAATGGTTATATATATATCACAGAATAAATATTTAAATTATCTCATTATTATTATTATTATTATTATTATTATTATTATTATTATGAACGGGTTACATCAGCTTCTTCTCTATGCGGATGACGTGAATATGTTAGGAGAAAATACACAAACAATTAGGGAAAACACGGAAATTTTACTTGAAGCAAGTAGAGCGATCGGTTTGGAAGTAAATCCCGAAAAGACAAAGTATATGATTATGTCTCGTGACCAGAATATTGTACGAAATGGAAATATAAAAATTGGAGATTTATCCTTCGAAGAGGTGGAAAAATTCAAATATCTTCGAGCAACAGTAACAAATATAAATGACACTCGGGAGGAAATTAAACGCAGAATAAATATGGGAAATGCGTGTTATTATTCGGTTGAGAAGCTCTTATCATCCAGTCTGCTGTCCAAAAATCTGAAAGTAAGAATTTATAAAACAGTTATATTACCGGTTCTTCTGTATGGTTGTGAAACTTGGACTCTCACTCTGAGAGAGGAACATAGGTTCAGGGTGTTTGAGAATAAGGTGCTTAGGAAAATATTTGGGGCTAAGCGGGATGAAGTTACAGGAGAATGGAGAAAGTTACACAACACAGAACTGCACGCATTGTATTCTTCACCTGACATAATTAGGAACTTAAAATCCAGACGTTTGAGATGGGCAGGGCATGTAGCACGTATGGGCGAATCCAGAAATGCATATAGAGTGTTAGTTGGGAGACCGGAGGGAAAAAGACCTTTAGGGAGGCCGAGACGTAGATGGGAGGATAATATTAAAATGGATTTGAGGGGGGTGGGGTATGATGATAGAGACTGGATTAATCTTGCACAGGATAGGGACCGCTGGCGGGCTTATGTGAGGGCGGCAATGAACCTTCGGGTTCCTTAAAAGCCATTTGTAAGTAAGTATTATTATTATGAACATTTCACAACAAAACGAAATACGGCACAGTCAATGCCTTTTCGATCTAGACCAGGCCATAATGTTTGTTCGGGTTTTCTATTTCGGAGTATGGAGCTCAGTGAAATATTATATTATAACTTTATTGCGTATCATCGCTAAGTTTTATTTAGTGTAATGTGTCCATAAGTTCCGTTTACTTCTTGTTGCATAATATGTTGCAAAACTGTGTTATTTTTTTGTGAAGAGAACTTTAGATGTTAACATAATCTCTTCGCATCAACATTTTAAGTCTAGAATTGAAGCTATTTTGAGGTTTAATAAAAAATGATTTATATAACTTGTATTAGACCTACTGCCTTTTGCCTTGGCTATACAGGGTGTAAGTGGTAGAAGTGCCATTATTTTAACTGATGATTATTCATGTCATAAGGAAGAAAAAAATGTCCTTACAATTTTTTTTCTAATTGCAATACTTAACTAATTATATTATTAAAGTTTACAATATTAGACGTTTTGCAACGTTTCTGGATGGGGAGGAGGGGGTTTAGAAGTACACGGTATAACTCAAGTGGGTACTTACTTGCTTACTGGCTCTTAAGGAACCCGAAGGTTCATTGCCGCCCACACATAAGCCCGCCATTGGTCCCTATCATGAGCAAGATTAATCCAGTCTCTATCATCATATCCCACCTCCCTCAAATCCATTTTAATATTATCTTCCCATCTACGTCTCGGCCTCCCCAAAGGTCTTTTTCCCTTCGGCCTCATAACTAACACTCTATATGCATTTCTGATTCACCCATACGTGCTACATGCCCTGCCCATCTCAAACGTCTGGATTTAATGTTCCTAATTATGTCAGGTGAAGAATATAATGCGTGCAGTTCTGCGTTGTGTAACTTTCTCCATGCTCCTGTAACTTCATCCCTCTTAGCCCCAAATATTTTCCTAAATTATTAGCCTATTATTATTATTATTATTATTATTATTATTATTAGTTACCCGATTTTTATGTAATTACAACCTAACCGTATATAAATAACAAATCTTTGCGAATCTTGTAATTACCATTAATATATTAAAATTAGATACTACATATCTTTACATATTTACGCCACATTACATATTATGGTTTGCTATTACATAAATCTACATATTTAGGGGTTTTATTGATTTTTACTTCTTTAAAAGTAAAAATAAAACTGCTGCTGGGGAAGTTTACAATTTGAAATAAGCCTTTTTACCTACCCGAGAAAGGATATATTTCGGGACGAAACATAACATTTACTTCCAGGAAGTAAAAGAGGCACTCACTCCTTACCGCCCACTGTAAATATGAATGAACAAAAGGCAATGTTTCTCATAAAACTACCTGTATTGTAAAAATCAAGGAGGGAATAATCTCATATGCATACGCGGACGACATAGTAGTAGGGTCTAAAAACCTTACAAAGTTAAAAGAAACAATAAACATAATGGAAAATGGTGCAATAAAAACAAATTTGATATAATTGTGGACAAGACAGAAATGATGATACTCAGAGACGGCGGAAGAGCACCAGAAACAGTAGTAATCGTCATGAAGAAAAGAAAACTAAAAATTGTACCGGACTATAAATATCTAGGCTTAACAATACAACCAGCGCAGATATTGATATTAACCTTTCATGATTTTACATATTTTGGTACATATTCAGCTTATTTTTCTTACATAAATATGTACATATTTCATATCTTGATATTACATAAAAATTCGGTCCCTAATTATCATTATTAGGTCTATTATTATTATTATTATTATTATTATTATTATTAAAAACAAATACAGAGTATATGATTATGTCTCGTGACGGGAATAATGTACGAAATGGAAATATAAAAATTGGAAATTTATCTTTTGAAGAGGTGGAGAAGTTCAAATATCTGGGAGCAACAGTAACAAATATAAATGATATTCGGGAGGAAATTAAACGCAGAATAAATATGAGAAATGCCTGTTATTATTCGGTTGAGAAAAAATCTGAACATAGAATTTATAAAACAGTTATATTACCGGTTGTTCTGTATGGTTGTGAAACTTGGACTCTCACTTTGAGAGAGGAACATAGGTTAAGGGTGTTTGAGAATAAGGTGCTTAGGAAAACATTTGGGGCTAAGAGGGATGAAGTTACAGGAGAATGGAGAAAGTTACACAACGCAGAACTGCACGCATTGTATTCTTTACCTGACATAGTTAGGAACATTACATCGAGACGTTTGAGATGGACAGGGCATGTAGCACGTATGGGAGAATCCAGAATAGCATATAGAGTGTTAGTTGGGAGGCCGGAGGGAAAAAGACCTTTAGGGAGGCCGAGGCGTAGATGGGAAGATAATATTAAAATGGATTTGAGGGAGGTGGGATATGATGATAGAGACTGGATTAATCTTGCTCAGGATAGGGACCACTGGCGGGCTTATGTGAGGGCGGCAATGAACCTCGGGGTTCCTTAAAAGCCAGTAAGTAAGTAAGTAAGTAAGTAAGTAAGTAAGTAAGTAAGTAAGTAAGTAAGTAAGTAAGTATTATTAGAAACAAATGTGTCGCGATATCGTGGGCGTTCAGTAAAGTGAATCGTCAGTCAAAAACGTTTGGGAACCACTGGTCTACGGGTCATCATTTCATAGTATTTCCCGAAAGCTGACTGGCGACGCACGGAGGGGGCTGTCCTAGGGACGAGGGGTGTTGCCTGCTGGAAACATACGTACGCAGCGAACCTTAGTGTAGTCAGCCGGTGTGGGTTTGGGATGCGCCTAACTTGAGGGTTAGCGTAATAGATCATGAAAGGTTGCAATGCTGGGTCATAGTGCCCCCCTTCTGAACATCCACTCCATTCCATTCCTTCTGTTGAAGAAACAGGTTATAAAATCTCAACATCCAACTGAGAGCAGCAACTTTTCACGCAATTACAGAGATCCTACGAAACCCCTTATCACAATATTTGATTTTTACACTTCTTACAGTCAGGAAGCAAGGAAATGGGTGACAAAACTTGAAATATTTTAATGCGTTTATGTAACACAATAACGTTTTTTTTTTTATTCAACGCGCCCAGTGTTGCGGAAGTCTTTGTCCACATCCTGGTCGGGTTGAAGGAACTCCGAAATCACTTGCCATTTAGAAAAGGTGTGTTATTATGCAAATAACTATATATGATTATTCCTGGCTGAAGTTGCTGATGGATGCAACTCTACGGTTACCTTTAGAAAGAAACTCCCGCGTTTAACAACAGACAAGCACACCTGACTGCTCTAATCACTGTATTTATTCATTTGTTTCAGCTTCAATTTTAAAACCTGAAGGAAGAAGTCGAGGATTTCTACTTACGTAACAATTGAAGTGCGTAAGCATTTCCATGTTTTCTTCAACTATTGCTTCCCTTGCAGTTACGTCTAATTGCTGATTTACATACGAGCATATCACTATTTTATTTTCATAGTATATTTTCCATGACAGACCATCAGTTATCTACGGATATGCGTCCACACCTGTGCAGTAACGGTCAGCGCGTGTGGCCGCGAAACCAGGTGGCCCGGGTTCGAATCCCGATCGGGGCAAGTTACCTGGTTGAGGTTTTTTCCGGGGTTTTCCCTCAACCCTCAACCCAATACGAGCAAATGCTGGGTAACTTTCGGTGCTGGACCCCGGACTCATTTCACCGGCATTATCACCTTCATTTCATTCAGACGCTAAATAACCTGAGATGTTGATACAGCGTCGTAAAATAACCCAATAAAATAAAAATAATACGTATCGGCCATAAGATTCTGTTTTAACGTTGATTAAACATCATTATTATTATTAGTTGGGATTTTTCCTAAAGCGTTAATGGCTGTAAATTTATGATTTTATGTTTTGTGTTGCAACACCTCATCTTCCGCTTGCTTCACATTAAAGGTCACCGTTACCAAAATGACACATACTTTCACATTATACGTTTTACCAGTTTCGCAACAATTCAGTTCCTTTATCTTATTACGATAGTAATATACGTTACAAGAGCGGTATGTTGACGTTTTCATGGTCGAGGAAAAGAATGAAAAAGCGAAACATAGTTGAGCTTTTTTAATTTCCGAGAACATGAAAACAAACATTCCGCTCGCGTATCGTACATTATTTTGTGCGAAGATCGTTTATTATATACCTGAAAGACGAATTTCTAATTAGTTGCAATGAAATCTCCATGTTGGTTTCTGTTTAATGACGGCAACTTCGGAAAACCAAAATATCTTTCTTCAACATTGTTGCTATAAAATTTTCTCTGTGTTTACTATACTCCAGCAGGCCGTGATATACGTCTGTCTTTTTTTTCTCCCAGTCTATAAATGCGAACTTAAAACAAACGGTAAGGTTATGTAATGATTTATTTTTCATTTTAATATTTTAACAATATTATTTATATAACATATTGCAGTAATAACATCGGCATCTGGAATCTTGTTGATTTTTTCACAGTTTCCTTAATGTTACTTGTATCAGGAATGCAATAAGTTTCGTGGAGTAGTAGACTTTACTTAATTTTTGCAAATATTTAAAAACAATAATTAACATTGCAATTTAGGTGAAATTGCAGTGGTAAGTTTCTAATTTATAATTATTACTATGTTAAACGCCTCTAAAAATAATATGTTAAAAGCCTAAAGCAGTAAAATGAATGTCGCGCTTAAGCGGTAAGAAGAGGGAAATTGTTATGTGTGTTACGTTGGGAATATTGAATGTGGTATTTCACATTTACCGCGTATTGGTTCTGTGCGGAAAACAAGCAAATACGCACGATCTCGCACAAAAGATGATACCGTTCACAGTTAATTTCCTTGAACTATTACACTGGTTTAAAAAAAAAATAAAAATAAATAAAAATAAAAATAAACATCTTTTTGTCTGCTACTGAGGAAATTTCAAGTATTCTATACTGAAATTGATGCGCTAATTCCAGATCTGTAATCAGATTTATCGTAGCACGTCAGATTTTTTAGTTATGGAACTGTAACATTAATTCTAAATCCCACTGTTCAGTACATACCTGTACAGTAACGTTAACGATATAAATTGATCTTAGTTTATATTATATTCTTTGTAAATTGTTATATTACATTATTTTAAATAAATTTATAAGATATAAACTTACAATAAATAGTAAGCACTAAAATCTCTGTTAAAATTGCTTGAGACCTTTGCTTTTTCGCTTATGTTGGCATGTAGTTGATCGCTGTAGCAACCAGCAGAAATTACCCATCATGATCAGACAGTATTGACCCTGGTACCTGGATTCCATCGTTGATATGTCCTGATTGAACATCTCACCATGTTCGTCACTTACAGCGTCGAGATTTGATGGAAAAAGGTCAAGGTGTGAATAAAGAAATTGTATTTTTAAAGATATGTGACAAGCTAGATTCTGAAATGCTCTAAGCATCTTATGTACTAGTTCAGCACAATTATCAGCTCGATAATTTCCTAAAAACCTAGTTGACACTAATATAAATGTGTCCCAAGCTTCTAGTTCAAGACCACTCAGTTTTGACTTGAATATAGTGTCGCGCATCACAATTAAAAATTAAAAATATTATTATTCTAAAATTGTGACGTGATAGAATAAAAAGGACTTCAGATCTGTAATCAGCACACTCAAATTAGGGTTGGTACACTTGTTTTTGTTCAGTAGCAAAATCACAATAAACTAAATAAAATGGTTCTAAATGCATCAAAAACGTAAAAATTAAAAAATAAATATTTTATTATTTTAAAACTGTGACGTGAAAGTAAAAAACGGACTTCAGATCTGTAATCAGCACACTCAAATTAGGGTTGGTACACTTGTTTTTGTTCAGTAGCAAAATCACAATAAACTAAATAAAATGGTTCTCAATGTATTAAAAACGTAAAAATTAAAAATTAAAAATTTTATTATTTTAAAACTGTGACGTGAAAGTAAAAAAAGGACTTCAGATCTGTAATCAGCACACTCAAATTAGGGTTGGTACACTTGTTTTTGTTCAGTAGCAAAATCACAATAAAATAAATAAAATGGATCTAAATGTATTAAAAAAGTAAAAATTAAGAATTAAAAATTTTATTATTTTAAAACTGTGACATGAAAGAAAAAAACGGACTTCATATCTGTAATCACCACACTCAAATTAGGGTTTGATACACTTGTTTTTGTTCAGTAGCAAAATCACAATAAACTAAATAAAATGGTTCTCAATGTATTAAAAACGTAAAAATTAAAAATTAAAAATTTTATTATTTTAAAACTGTGACGTGAAAGTAAAAAAAGGACTTCAGATCTGTAATCAGCACACTCAAATTAGGGTTGGTACACTTGTTTTTGTTCAGTAGCAAAATCACAATAAACTAAATAAAATGGTTCTAAATGCATTAAAAACGTAAAAATTAAAAAATAAATATTTTATTATTTTAAAACTGTGACGTGAAAGAAAAAAACGGACTTCATATCTGTAATCACCACACTCAAATTAGGGTTTGATACACTTGTTTTTGTTCAGTAGCAAAATCACAATAAACTAAATAAAATGGTTCTCAATGTATTAAAAACGTAAAAATTGAAAATTAAAAATTTTATTATTTTAAAACCGTGACGTGAAAGTAAAAAACGGACTTCAGATCTGTAATCAGCACACTCAAAATAGGGTTGGTACACTTGTTTTTGTTCAGTAGCAAAATCACAATAAAATAAATAAAATGGATCTAAATGTATTAAAAACGTAAAAATTAAGAATTAAAAATTTTATTATTTTAAAACTGTGACGTGAAAGTAAAAAACGGCCTTCAGATCTGTAATCATCACACTCAAATTAGGGTTGGTACACTTGTTTTTGTTCAGTAGCAAAATCACAATAAACTAAATAAAATGGATCTAAATGTATTAAAAACGTAAAAATTAAAAATTAAAAATTTTATTATTTTAAAACTGTGACGTGAAAGTAAAAAACGGACTTCAGATCTGTAATCAGCACACTCAAATTAGGGTTGGTACACTTGTTTTTGTTCAGTAGCAAAATCACAATAAACTAAATAAAATGGATCTAAATGTATTAAAAACGTAAAAATTAAAAATTAAAAATTTTATTATTTTAAAACTGTGACGTGAAAGTAAAAAACGGACCTCAGATCTGTAATCAGCACACTCAAATTAGGGTTGGTATACTTGTTTTTGTTCAGTAGCAAAATCACAATAAACTAAATAAAATGGATCTAAATGTATTAAAAACGTAAAAATTAAGCATTAAAAATTTTATTATTTTAAAACTGTGACGTGAAAGAAAAAAAACGGACTTCATATCTGTAATCAGCACACTCAAATTAGGGTTGATACACTTGTTTTTGTTCAGTAGCAAAATGACAATAAAATAAATAAAATGGATCTAAATGTATTAAAAACGTAAAAATTAAGAATTAAAAATTTTATTATTTTAAAACTGTGACGTGAAAGTAAAAAACGGCCTTCAGATCTGAAATCATCACACTCAAATTAGGGTTGGTACACTTGTTTTTGTTCAGTAGCAAAATCACAATAAACTAAATAAAATGGATCTAAATGTATTAAAAACGTAAAAATTAAAAATTAAACATTTTATTATTTTAAAACTGTGACGTGAAAGTAAAAAAAGGACTTCAAATCTGTAATCAGCACACTCAAATTACGGGATTGTACCAAGTCCGGCCAGGGACTGCGATCCTTCCCTTAATCCTTTGATATGTGTGAGTGAATGCTGTGTAATGTCTTAAATGTTTGTGTTGTATCGGAGGTGGCCCTGGCATAGAGCTGATCCCTCATCCGGGGAGGCCCTCCATGTCCTTGTGTGATCGAAAAGGTATGTATGTGATCCATAGATTAATTCCTCTCCCTACAGGTCGCGGCCCTGTAAGGCCCGTGTGGCGTGGGTCGTGTAAATGAACCTACAAGGGAGAGGTTAAACTACGGTAAAGAAAGAAAGGTTCAAGAGTAATTATTTATATTTTTAAAATAAGCTTCTTGTTCTTTCTACTGCAGCAATGATGATATTTAATTAATTAATTAATTAATTGTCTAAACATGATAATTAATACTTGATGTAATAAAAATTTACGGAATAAAATATCTGCCATTAAACTAATTAAATTAATCCATTCATTGTTTAAACATAGTGAGTAAATATAGGTGTAATAAAAACTTTCAATTTGCTTATACTACAGCTATATAAAATGCATTAAGCCATAAAATATCCTAATTACTCGTATTTACAAGAAATATCTTGGGGTCAAAAAAGACCCCAAATAAGTAGCATGAAATACTAGAGCAGCTAAGTTGCGAGGGTTAATACACAAGAAGGGTGGTGGGGTAAGGCACAATCTCTCTCCCATTAGCCATCACTTGTTCATTCGAAATTAAGCAGTTTAGATACTTCATTGTCCGTCTCTGCTCACTGAAAACTTGCAATAGTGAAGGTGTTCCCTGCGTTCTCTTCTTATACCTCACCCCTCTTACCCTTCCCTTTGCTGTATTTTGCGGGTTGTATTATATATGACGTAATCTTTGCCGACCATTGCGCTATAGTAATGAATTCTTGCACTTTTCGTTATCTACTATGTAATGAATTACCTCGTTTCTTCCTGTGTCTTTTTAAGACTTTATTTCACTTTTTCTTGTCTCACTACTGTAATGAATTCTATCATCTGCAGTCGTTATTCTATAGTAAGAAATTATTTCAGTTTTCTTTGTGTCATTACGATAATGAATTCTGTAGTCTGTCCTCATGTCGCAATGATAACGAATTATTTTGCTTTTCCTTGTCTCACTATGGTAATGAATTCTGTAATTTGTCCTCGTGTTGCTATGGTAACGAATTCTTTTGTTTCTCTTGTCTCATTATTATAATGAATTCCGAAATTTGTCAACGTGTCGCTGCAGTAACGAATTCTCTTGTTTTTCCTTGTCTCATTATGGTTATGAATTCTGTAATTTGTCTTCGTATCGCTATGGTAACGAATCATTTTGTTTTTCCTTGTCTCACTATGGTAATGAATTCTGTAATTTGTCTTCGTATCGCTATGGTAACGAATCATTTTGTTTCTCCTTGTCTCACTATGGTAATGAATTCTGTAATTTGTCTTCATATCGCTATGGTAACGAATCATTTTGTTTTTCTTTGTCTCACTATGGTTATGAATTCTGTAATTTGTCTTCGTATCGCTATGGTAACGAATCATTTTGTTTTTCCTTCTCACTATGGTAATGAATTCTGTAATTTGTCTTCGTATCGCTATGGTAACGAATCATTTTGTTTTTCCTTGTCTCACTATGGTTATGAATTCTATAATTTGTCTTCGTATCGCTATGGTAACGAATCATTTTGTTTTTCCTTGTCTCACTATGGTAATGAATTCTGTAATTTGTCTTCGTATCGCTATGGTAACGAATCATTTTGTTTTTCCTTGTCTCACTATGGTAATGAATTCTGTAATTTGTCTTCGTATCGCTATGGTAACGAATCATTTTGTTTTTCCTTGTCTCACTATGGTAATGAATTCTGTAATTTCTCTTCGTATCGCTATGGTAACGAATCGTTTTGTTTTTCCTTGTCCCACTATGGTTATGAATTCTGTAATAAGTCTTCTTATCGCTATGGTAACGAATCATTTTGTTTTTCCTTGTCTCACTATGGTTATGAATTCTGTAATTTGTCTTCGTATCGCTATGGTAACGAATCATTTTGTTTTTCCTTGTCTCACTATGGTAATGAATTCTGTAATTTGTCTTCGTATCGCTATGGTAACGAATCGTTTTTTTTTTCCTTGTCTCACTACGGTAATGAATTCTGTAATAAGTCTTCTTATCGCTATGGTAACGAATCATTTTGTTTTTCCTTGTCTCACTATGGTTATGAATTCTATAATTTGTCTTCGTATCGCTATGGTAACGAATCATTTTGTTTTTCCTTGTCTCACTATGGTAATGAATTCTGTAATTTGTCTTCGTATCGCTATGGTAACGAATCATTTTGTTTTTCCTTGTCTCACTATGGTTATGAATTCTATAATTTGTCTTCGTATCGCTATGGTAACGAATCATTTTGTTTTTCCTTGTCTCACTATGGTAATGAATTCTGTAATTTCTCTTCGTATCGCTATGGTAACGAATCGTTTTGTTTTTCCTTGTCCCACTATGGTTATGAATTCTGTAATAAGTCTTCTTATCGCTATGGTAACGAATCATTTTGTTTTTCCTTGTCTCACTATGGTTATGAATTCTGTAATTTGTCTTCGTATCGCTATGGTAACGAATCATTTTGTTTTTCCTTGTCTCACTATGGTAATGAATTCTGTAATTTGTCTTCGTATCGCTATGGTAACGAATCGTTTTGTTTTTCCTTGTCTCACTAAGGTAATGAATTCTGTAATTTGTCTTCGTATCGCTATGGTAACGAATCGTTTTGTTTTCCATGTCTCACTATGGTTATGAATTCTGTAATTTGTCTTCGTATCGCTATGGTAACGAATCATTTTGTTTTTCCTTGTCTCACTATGGTAATGAATTCTGTAATTTGTCTTCGTATCGCTATGGTAACGAATCATTTTGTTTTTCCTTGTCTCACTATGGTTATGAATTCTATAATTTGTCTTCGTATCGCTATGGTAACGAATCATTTTGTTTTTCCTTGTCTCACTATTGTAATGAATTCTGTAATTTGTCTTCGTATCGCTATGGTAACGAATCGTTTTGTTTTTCCTTGTCCCACTATGGTTATGAATTCTGTAATAAGTCCTCTTATCGCTATGGTAACGAATCATTTTGTTTTTCCTTGTCTCACTATGGTTATGAATTCTGTAATTTGTCTTCGTATCGCTATGGTAACGAATCATATTGTTTTTCCTTGTCTCACTATGGTAATGAATTCTGTAATTTGTCTTCGTATCGCTATGGTAACGAATCGTTTTGTTTTTCCTTGTCTCACTAAGGTAATGAATTCTGTAATTTGTCTTCGTATCGCTATGGTAACGAATCGTTTTGTTTTCCTTGTCTCACTATGGTTATGAATTCTGTAATTTGTCTTCGTATCGCTATGGTAACGAATCATTTTGTTTTTCCTTGTCTCACTATGGTAATGAATTCTGAAATTTGTCCTCGTGTCGACATAGTAACGAATTTCTTTTCTTGTGTCATTATGGTAATGAATGCTATCGTTTGTCCTCGTGTTGTTATAGTAACGAATGCCTTCACTTTTGCTTGCCTCGCTATCATAATTAATTCTACAGATTGTCCTCATGTCACTTAGTAAAGAATTATATTGTCGCTATAGTAACGAACTCTTTTATTTTTCTTTTGTCGCTAGTAATGAATTCCTTCATTTTTCCTTTTGCCATAATAGTAAATAATGCTTTTATTTTTCCTTTGGTTGGTATTGTAACAAATACTTTTAATTTTACTGTTGTCGCTAGTAATGAATTCCTTCATTTTTCCTTTTGCCATAATAGTAAATAATGCTTTTATTTTTCTTTTGGTTGGTATTGTAACAAATACTTTTATTTTTACTGTTGTCGCTAGTAATGAATTCTTTCATTTTTCCTTTTGCCATAATAGAAAATAATACTTTTATTTTTCCTTTGGTTGGTATTGTAACAAATACTTTTTTTTTACTGTTGTCGCTAGTAATGAATTCTTTCATTTTTCCTTTTGCCATAATAGAAAATAATACTTTTATTTTTCCTTTGGTTGGTATTGTAACAAATACTTTTTTTTACTGTTGTCGCTAGTAATGAATTCTTTCATTTTTCCTTTTGCCATAATAGAAAATAATACTTTTATTTTTCCTTTGGTTGGTATTGTAACAAATACTTTTTTTTACTGTTGTCGCTAGTAATGAATTCCTTCATTTTTCCTTTTGCCATAATAGTAAATAATGCTTTTATTTTTCCTTTGGTTGGTATTGTAACAAATACTTTTAATTTTACTGTTGTCGCTAGTAATGAATTCCTTCATTTTTCCTTTTGCCATAATAGTAAATAATGCTTTTATTTTTCCTTTGGTTGGTATTGTAACAAATACTTTTATTTTTGCTGTTGTCGCTAGTAATGAATTCTTTCATTTTTCCTTTTGCCATAATAGTAAATAATGCTTTTATTTTTCCTTTGGTTGGTATTGTAACAAATACTTTTATTTTTACTGTTGTCGCTAGTAATGAATTCTTTCATTTTTCCTTTTGCCATAATAGAAAATAATACTTTTATTTTTCCTTTGGTTGGTATTGTAACAAATACTTTTTTTTACTGTTGTCGCTAGTAATGAATTCTTTCATTTTTCCTTTTGCCATAATAATGCTTTTATTTTTCCTTTGGTTGGTATTGTAACAAATACTTTTATTTTTACTGTTGTCGCTAGTAATGAATTCTTTCATTTTTCCTTTTGCCATAATAGAAAATAATACTTTTATTTTTCCTTTGGTTGGTATTGTAACAAATACTTTTTTTTACTGTTGTCGCTAGTAATGAATTCTTTCATTTTTCCTTTTGCCATAATAGTAAATAATGCTTTTATTTTTCCTTTGGTTGGTATTGTAACAAATACTTTTATTTTTACTGTTGTCGCTAGTAATGAATTCTTTCATTTTTCCTTTTGCCATAATAGTAAATAATGCTTTTATTTTTCCTTTGGTTGGTATTGTAACAAATACTTTTATTTTTACTGTTGTCGCTAGTAATGAATTCTTTCATTTTTCCTTTTGCCATAATAGTAAATAATGCTTTTATTTTTCCTTTGGTTGGTATTGTAACAAATACTTTTATTTTTACTGTTGTCGCTAGTAACGAATTCTTTCATTTTTCCTTTTGTTGATGTGCTAAAATTTTCATTTGTCCTTGTGTTACTATGGTAGCGAATTTTTTAATTTGTCCTTGCGTCTCTATAGAAAGAATTAATTTTATTTGTCGTTTTGTTGCTCTAGTAACGAAGTCTTTCATTTGTCCTTGTGTCGACATGCAAACGAATCTTTTCATTTTTCTTTCGCCGCTATAGTAGCCAATAAGGGACTTCGATTTATACTGGCGTGACAGTGGCTGTTTCATTACAACGAGAGCTTCAGAAAAGCGAGAACTGTTGTTATATTCCACAGGCTGGGATGGAAAATTAAAAGCAAATACAGAGAGAGGACTCTGCATGCGGCTGGCATTAGTTCCATCATAGTCCATATGCAACGAGGGCCTGCAGTTCTGTGTGAGAATTCTATTCGCTCTGTATCGATTGCACAGAACTGCTGGTGGATTTCCACAAACCCAGCACTCAGAATGGAAACTTTATTACTCAACTTAGATGAAAATCAAACCAATCGCCAAAACTGCAAAATAATGTGAGTCATGTCACGTGACTTTGAATATACAGACGTGGACAGATTATTAGACTAAAAGTTTTTTCTTGTAAACATAATATAATTCGTCATATCAACTATCGGTATAATTCACAGAGTCTCTATTGTTGTAAATATTATTGTTTACATATTCTGGTGTATTTTTCAAATGGTTAAGTATATTTTTTTCCTGGCTATGTTGGTACTACTGGTGTTTTAATTATATACTGAAGAAGCTATTCTCCCATGGCCTGCAAGAAGACCGGACATGAACGAAATTGAAAATCTGTGATCTATACTGAAGAAGAAAGTGAACAAAAAGAGACTTACAACAAAACATGGACTCATTCAAGCACTGTCTGATATCTGGCTAAATGATGCTGATATTCAAAGAAAGTGTCAAACTTTGGTTTCCAGCATCCCTGACAAAATCAACGTGTTAATAAAGAATAAGGGAATGTTCACAAAATATTAGTAACTTCCACACTCAATTTTCTCTTCATTATTTCTGTGCAAAATATATTTTTGTTCATTATTTCTACTGATAAATATAGCTTCATTGCACATATAATTAATCTAGTCTAATAATTTGTCCACGTCTGTAGTGTCTCTCAGAGTATCTAGCATTTAATTAGCTAAGAAATTAGACAAAATGGTTACAGCCATGTTGTAAGTCCTATATGCGTTAATTTGTTAATTCCAGGGCAGCAGAATCAAGTAACTTTTTACTCTGTATTATATTCTTTCTGCAATTTATTTTCAGTAATAATAAGAATTAATCTTACAGTTCAAGTAAATCTTTTGATTTAGAAATGTCACAGTTGTTTTAAAAGTGAAGAAATGAAGGACATCAACTCATCTGTAACATCCGTGACAAATTGTGTGTAACATCCGTGACGTGGAAGAAGCAGATATAAAATATTTACCGATCATGTTTTTATGAATTCATTGAATGCCATGAGATCTGCATAGCTTTCACATGGACACTTTGAAAATGAATCTCTTTTTGTTTAAGGCAGAGACCTGAGTTTTACACTTTTTGTTAATAAGATGTGAATTGAGTGCACAAATTTTGTAACATCCGTGACGGAAACTTTTCTTTATTTTCTGCAATTATAATAAATTTTATTCAACAACTTTTTTTTTTCTGTAAAATGATACTGATCTTCGAATTTGATTCTAATAATAAAAGTTGTGAAAAGTAATTTCATTTTCAATATATAGTTTAAAAACAGTAAACATGTAACAACCGTGATAACTGGCTGTGTGGTAAAAGGATAAAGAAAGTGGTGCTCGAAAGATAACTCAGGACGTGGTATAAAGATCACATCGTAGGATGGAAACTGGTAGCTTTATGATGAAACACTGATGATCAAACACTGCTGCGTGTGGGAAATAGTGTCTGTTGTGTTGACGAGTGTGAAGAAGCAGCCATTATAAGATGTCTGTATTGTGAAAAGATGCTGTGTCCTGAATATTTCTTGGTGAACCCGCACTATCATCTGTGAATATATCACGTGAGTTTATCTAATATATAAAAGTGAATGTGGGTATGTATGTATGTTCCCTATACAAATCTACACGCTTTGACCAATATGTACCAAAGTTTGCACATTTAACCTTCATAACCAGGAGAAGAATATAGGCTATATTAAAATTGTTAAAATGGACGTTAAATTAATTAAAACAGTAAAAAATAAAAATAAATACGATCAAACATTCATGTATAATACTAAAATGCAATCTTCTATAGTCAATTGTTCTTTATTATTGTCTGTTGTATTCAACATCGACTTTCATGAGGCCATGGAAAAAGCAAAACGATATAAAATAACATTGTAGATACATCATGAAGGCCAAAATGTAGACAATTCATGCAGGAAGTATCCTTATGCAGTCCAGAACCGTATTATGTATTTCTCGAGACAGTTCTAGATAGTGAGCAGACTGTGTTTTATCAAACTGAATTCTTAAATTCTTTGAAATCACAAGAATTGCCAACAGATAATTTAATACTTAATATTGAATCACCAATATAGTACTATTGCGAAATATTGATCCACAAGAATTATGCAATGGAATAGGAATTGGTGTGAAAAAACTCATGACAAACGTAATCTTATAATATATTTTTCCCTGCCTCTGTACAATGTCACATTTTTGGCGGGGAGGAAAGGAGACGGCAGAAAAATTAATGGTGTTTAATACGCTGACAGCCACGACTAAGATAAAGCACTTGAAATTTAGCGGTATCTGACCGGCAGAGATAAATAAACAAAACAAATAAATATATAAATTTAAAACAAAGTTGAACGTCTTGCACATGATGAAATATTTTCTTTTCGGTGCCTGATCTACAATTGTTTTAAATTTAGTTAAACCTGGCAGGCATTTGGCTAAGGAGTATTAATTCATGTAAGTGAAGTTAAGTAAAGATTCATCTTTATGTGCGAGAAAAGCTTAGTAAAACAATTCGTTTTGGTTGTTTATAGTTGGGTTTCCGAAATTTTCGAAAATTTAACAACCGGTTCATTTGAAAACAGAAGCAGAAAGGAAAACCCGGGCAACGCCGGGTACTTTCAGATAGTCCTAAATATTATCCATTTCGTCTTAAATATAAATGTGAACATATTCTACTTCTAGATTTCTAACAGAGATGGAAGAAAGTAGTTTTCTCGCCTCTAGTGCTCTCTGCAAGTAGGTTATGAGCGACCTGCGCGCAAGAACGACATGCAATCCAGATCTTTAAAATTGCTGTATTTTCACAAATATGCAATTCCGACATGAGTGACCTTCACCATCGTTTTCAGGAACCTTAAATCACTCTACATTAACACTTTCAGCCAAATCCATCGTGCCCTACTGAAAAACCTCCCTTGTTAGTTTCATTTAAACCAGTCATGTCAATTGATGCGCGCTTTAGAGCTCAGGAAAGCCTGAGCACTTTACAGCGGAAAGGAAAGAGACAGACGAAAGAGGTGTTATATAGGCCTACTGCTTGGTCGAGCTATATACAGGGATGGCCAACACTGAATCAATAGATAAAGGGAGGAGAACTTATTAAAACTGTACCCATGTCAATTTTTAGATTTGTCTGAGAAGTAGGAATGTAACTTTTAATTTTAATGCTTCTTTTTCACAAGTTTGTTTTTTATTCAAATGGAATATTTTCTCAACTTTTTTTTTTATAGAAAAGTAAAATTTTCAGGTATGTTTATTTAGTAGCCTTACAGGTCCTACTGAAGCACTGTTTTCGTAAATCTAATAGAAGTATCGCAAATACGTACTACTGAAGCTAGTGTATTGGACATTTTGAAAATATTCGCATGGAAAATGTTTGTAAGGAAATGAATAAAACACAGCAACTACTGTTACATCATAAACAAAAGATATGTGCCCATGTGTTATAAAAACGTCAGCTCTATAGGTTCAGAAGATTTCGAGAAAATAATTTAATATTCTGATGATAGGAAGTTGCTCACAAATATCACCTTAAAAGCATAATGCGATAAGAGTTTTGTTATGCAATATTAGTTACATTTAAAACACATACAGTACCTAGGTAACTTTGCTTTGTACTGTAATATTGTTTTGATTAGTTTATTGATTACTTTTGTAAGGCTAAAGATACCATCAATACAAATTCCAACTTATCATGTTATACTCAATCTCTTTCTTTGGAATATCACTTTCTTTATGAATGATGTGTTTCATCCATTTAATACAGTATAATATTATACTACTATGGAATTTAAGTGAACATTCCGTCTTAACTGTTTATTATGTTATTAAAGTTTAAAACACAACTACAATATTAAGAAATTGGTGTTAGTACATTTTTCAGAAAATATACGTAATATCAAACAGAAAGAAGCCTTATAAAAATAACGACATAAAATTTCACGTTCCGTTTGAAGTTTGTGCACCATTGTTTTTTAAATCCAACGGCTGCTTAATCGTATTCAGAACCCTTCCTCTTTCCATACCTAGCGCGTGATGCCCGCGCACGACGTCAAGGTCAGAAAAATGCGCTTGCTTTGACATCACTGATTTAGACCTATGTGCATTATTAATTGCTTACCGAACCTCTTTAAGTCAGACTTGTTACGTGAAGTTAACTGAATATTAACTACACGGGGTTGGTAGGCTACGATATCGCGTTAATACTAGAACTACCACAAGGATATCTTAAGTTCATAATCACTATTGTACATAGCAGTTTATCTTTGTATGTGACCATAACACAATCTGTGTCAATGTAATGTGACGGTTACAATAAGAATAATATTGTTAAAAATATGAGATAATTGCCAAATTAACTTTACACGCAAAATTAATTTCATTACAATTCAGCATTGGGTTTAGTTCTGTTATATGAAGTTAGCACAATCTGTGTCAACTACACGTAGTTGCTAGGATACGAAATCGTAATACCAACCGCATTTGAAAATAGCTCTTATCTTATTAATTAAAAATTAAGATTACCGTTGATCTCAATTCTGCTATGAGGCTTTGATACACACTATGATAAAGGTGATTATTGCATACAAAACCGTGTTAATAAAAATTGGTACAAATAATACTGAACAACAAATTTTTATTTTTTGTCTTGTTCCGAAATAAAAATAGGTGGATATTACTAGTATGTGTGCCCTAAATCTGAATTTAAAATCCAAATTGCCCCAGTACGTACCATTTTCCAGGGAACGTGAATTGATTTTTGTTAAGAAAAAACTTTTCTTTTTTTATTTTTCACTGCTACTGATAAAATTACAACAGACTAGGGATTCAAAATGCCTCATAATACTTGGAAAATGTGTACTGGATGCAAAAATGATGTTACATAGTTTAAAACACAAAAAACATAACAGCAATAAAAATAGTCCATGTGTATAATGAGAAAATTCTCGGAATTTTAACTCACCATTTAAAAGAATTTTATGGATGACTTCCGTTTACAACCAGACCCTGAACTATCTTTTACAAGGAATAAACAATAGTCTGCAAGCATGCTGGATGATGATCTTTCTTTATATCACCTTTCCATTTCAGATATTCTTGATGAAATCATTCCCCATTCTCGCCGCTTACCGCTCCAAGGTTAGGAGGAAAGAAATCCAAATGAGAAGGTAAAAAGTGTATTTTGAGAGACATATTACGCCCCATTTTCTCATATGCACTTAACATGATTTCCACAGGTTCGATGTACTTGTCTGCCCTAGAATTTCCAAGGAAATTTGAGCAATCATCTTTGAAAATGCGCTATGCCATTTTCTCTGTAACGGGAAGTTTTTCCTCAGATAAAGAGTCAGTCATAACTTTGCGAATTTGTGGACCGATGAAAATGCCCTCTTTTAATTTGCCTCCATTCAAACTGGTAAACTTTTCTTTTAAATACTGAAAACCACACCCTTGTGTCTCCATTGCGTAGACCTCACTTTGAACTGTTATGAAATTTACTGAATAGAAGGGAACAATATCTGTTTATTCATTAGAAGTACAAAACAACATGCCAACAACCATAAGAAACTTGAAATGTCATAAACTCATAGAATGTATTAGCTTTTGTTTTGGTTTACAACCTCCAACCCGCACCAGATGTTTCCTGAGAGAGCACTTATCGAAAAGTGAAATAATAATAGCCTATATCTTAAAAACCTTACGCGATACGAAGAAAAGAGATGCATTTTCGGATTCGGCGCATATCAAACCATAAGGGACACATTGTTTTAAGTCGGAGTAAAATTCTCGTTGTTCAGTGTAATCGCTAAGCTAAAGAATAGCAATATGCGTTACAAGAGCGGTATGTTGAAGTTTTCATGTTCGAGGGAAAGTTTGAAAAAGCGAAACGTAGTTGAGCTTTTTTAATTTCCGAGAATTGAAAGAAAACATACCGCTCGTGTATCGTACATTATTTTGTGCGAAGATCGTTTATTACATACCTGAAAGAGGAATTTCTAATTAGTTGCAATGAAATCTCCATCTTGATTTCTGTTCAATGACGGCAAAGTTACAAAACAAAAATATCTATCTTCAACATTGTTGCTTTAAAATGTTTTCTGTGTTTACTATACTCCAGCAGGCTGTGATATACGTCTGTCTTTCTTTTCCCCCAGTCTATGATGAGTCTGGAATCTTGTTGATTTTTTCACGGCTTCCTTAATGTTACTTGCATCACGAATGCAGTAACTTTAGTGGAGTTGTAGAGTTTACTTAATTTTTGCAAATATTTAAAAACAATAATTAACAGTGCAATTTAGGTGAAAATGCAGTGGTAAGTTTCCAATTTATAATTATTACTATATTGAACGTGTCTAAAAATAATATGTTAAAAGCCTAAAACAGTAAAATCAATATGTCACTTAAGCGGTAAGAAGAGGGAAATTGTTATGTGTGTTAGGCTGGGAATACTGAATGTGGAATTTTAGACTTTCCGCGGATTGATTTTGTTCGGAAACCAAGCAAATACGCACGATCTCGCACAAATGTTAATACAGATAGCTACAAATGGTTGCTAGGACACGAATCGTGAAAATACCAAAGAGACAAAAACAAATCGCTATTAAGTTCATTTGATGTTCATAATCAAATTCCAAACGAACCTTAAAAGTCAGTCTTGTGACGTGTCTTAGACACAATCTTGCCCGTGGTTCGTGTTTTTGGAAGCTGCCTAGAGACGCGGCGAGCATTGGCCAGGGTTCATTGCCCTGCTTGGAATCAACCAGCCAGAGGCTAGGAGCGTGGTTTCATCCGCTCAGGTAAAAACCTGTTTTTCCAAAGAACTCGGTGCAGCAACCAAGAGGTAGAAGAGGCGGGGAGGGGTGACACGTCACGTCCGTTCAGCGATTAGCTATCGATACTGATCGCCTTCGGAGTGACGTTTGAGATGACACCCGGACCTGTCTCAGAAGCGCTAAGTGATTTGGAGGTTCTGGGAATAACACTAAGCCAAGCCTTGTTACATGGGCTGCATAACTACATTGTATAGCAAGATGACGGATGCAGTGATTACGCTAAACTACAAGGAAAGAATATAAACGATGTCATGGAAATGACACACTATTTCTTATTAGACGTTTTACGTATTTCGCAATGATTTAGTTGTTTTTTCATGTTTTGTTTGATATTACTGTTTAAACTATTGTTCCGAACATAGTTAGCTTAACATGATGTTGCCATATAAACAGAAATTACTTTATTTAATATTTAACTATTTTTTTCCACTTCCACTGCCGTAAGTATGCTGTTATTAGCTAGTTTTTAGGGAAGTAAATGAATTTTACTACGATCATTTTATTTATTTATTTATTTATTTATTTATTTATTTATTTAACCTGGTAGAGATAAAGCCATCAGGCCTTCTCCTCCCCTCTACCAGGGGATTACAACTACAATATTAAGAATACTATTACAATTATAATTGAAGAGTCCACTGCAAGAATGATGGATGTCACTTTCTTGTCGAAAATGAACCAAGACTGTCAATGCATAGCTTAAGACATATAGAATGTAGGGGAGACTGTTGTACCTTTAGCATAGTGTACCTTTGAACATTTTTTGTTTTTTAATTTTTGCTGCTACCTAGAGGACTCAAAATGAAGTAGATTGTAGAGAAAGCCGCTAAGTAGCTCTGGTCGTAGTTTCAATTTGATTTATTGCAAAGTGTGAGTTCCGTGGACAAAAGAAGTTTTTTTGTTTAGTACCAAAAGTAAACATTTCGTTCATTGATGTATGTCTTCTAACACAAAACCAAATTGCATTTGTTAATATCTTTCAAGTACGGTGTGTTCCCTATCATCTGGTGAGTGATAACATATTTTAATTTCCATGATTTATTTGACTCTCTAGTTTTCGGAGCCATATTTGTTTAAACGTGCACCCTCTTGTACCTTTCAACACAAAACATCTTGTACCATGGAACATGTTCCAAATTACACGATACTATCGGTTTTTGTTTTTCTTTTATTTTAAGGTCATGTCACGAAGTAAGTCTGGAATTAAAGAGGTCCCCAATTGATCCGGATGTCTTGAAGAAAGCTGTTGAAGCACTTATTGCTTCTCGAGGAAATAAAATCTAAATCAGAGAAGCCTGTTCTGGTTTATGATTGAAAATACATTTTAAATATGATTGTCAGTTTTTACAGCTATATTCCCACCTATATTCCATGTGTTCCAACTTACAAGAGGGTATGTTCCAAGGTACATAAACCTGTTGTACCTTTGAACACATTACATATTCCTTCATTTTATTTTTTCCATCCTTAATAGATCTGTAAAACAGGAAAATAAATACAGGAAATTGTAAAGGAATCTTCAATAATTATTTCAAGCATTTTTTTTTCATTTAAAAAATTTCATTTCCCAAAATTAAAAAAAATAAAATGTGAAAAGTGTTTAAAGGTACAACAGTCTCCCCTACATAGAGAGTTATATGGCATTAACACTGATAGTCATTGTCCAGTAATGATCGGAAAATCACAGTTAAGCTTTGAGCGCTAAGCATTTCAAACTTTCAATCGCTTCTCCTGCAAAATGTATTCCAAATGACATCCATCATTCTTGCAGTGGACTCTTCAATTACAACTAATATTAAATTTACAAATACAATAAAAATCAAAGTATACTAAGAGATTAACTTATTAATAAAGGCTAGACAGTTTATTATAGAAGTTAAGAACAACGAAAGATTTTTTACTTAAGTAAAAATTAAACCTATTCTACGCAGTATGTTTGTTTTTTAACACTGTTAAATTGCTACAGTCTCTGATGTTACTGGGTAGGTATTCCACAAGCGCGATAAACAGATTGTGTATGATGATGAATACGATGATGTCTTACGTGTTGGTATGGCTAGTATGCGGTTATTTTGCGTGCGTGTGAAGAGATTGTGATACGATGACAGGTAACTGAAACGGGAGGATTGACAACCCTGCAGCCATCGGCGTAGCTCTGTCGGCTAAGGCGCTTGCTTACCGATCCGGAGTTGCGCTCGAATACTGTTCGATTCCCTCTTGGGCTGATTACCTGGGGTTTTTTTCCGATGTTTTCCCCAACCGTAAGGCAAATGTCAGGTTATCTATGGCGAATCCTCGGCCTAAACTCGCCAAATATCATCTCACTATCACCAATCTCATCGACGCTAAATAACCTCGTAGTTGATACAGCGTCGTTAAATAATCTAGTTAAAAAAATTAACAACCCTGCTTCTCTAGTGAAGTAAGTGAAAATATGTTTCATTCAACAGTAACATACACTACCGGTCAAAAGTTTTCGATCAGCTATGAAAACAAGTATATACTTTATTTCAATGTACAAACACATCGGAAAAACTAAATAGACCAACAAAATAAATATTTCCTCTCTCTAGCATTATGATATGATACAATATTCAAAACGAAATCCCTGTTTTAACCACAAATCCATAGTTGTGATAGGTGATCGAAAATTTTTGACCGGTAGTGTAGCAACCAATAAAGTAATACCCAAAATTCGACGATCCTCCCAACAGATCTGATTTTTGTGGCAATGTTGAAAGAAAATGTAGCAATATAGTCACGACATTGAAATATGTGTGTTTTTGGTCTTATTATATCGATATTTTCCTTCTTTGCATTACCAGTGTTCTCTTACAAGCGAACATTCTCATGGAGGCAGATAAAAAAAGTTATGTTTTTTTTCTTCCACCGTGGTAATAATGTCAAAACAAGTGCTTATACAAATTTTCGTCACTCGAACGCAGTTACGAGGGCCTCCCAGAAAGTAAGTTTCCTTGGGGCCGTTCACAGAAAGAAAACACAATTTCATGGAAATATTTATTGGAACAAATACAGATATTGTTGAACTATTTTTCAACATATTCTCAACCAGAAATGATATATTTATCATACCATGGGATCAACTTTTGTATCCCTGTATCGTAGAAGTTCGCCACCTGGGATCGAAACCAGTGTATGACAGCCGTCTGTACCTCTCTGTTGATCCCACGGTATGAGAAATGTCTCAGTTCGGTTGAGGAAATATGTTGAAAAATAGCTCAACGATTGCTGCATCTGTTTCAATAAATCTTTCGATAAAATTGTGTTTTCTTTCTATAAACGGTCCCAGGGAAACTTCCTTTCTGGGGGCTCTCATAATTGAGCTCGAGTAGCCAAAATTTGTATAAGCACTTGTTTTGACATTATTAACATGGTGGATGAAAAATAAATAACTTTTTTTTATTTGGCCTCTTGAGAACCTTGAATACGTGAACTGTCAAATGTCTATTGTAGTAAGACACGCAGTTTTGCATGGGAATGACTCATACCACTGTTTTTATGATGAGTGGTTTATATTACAAGCATGTTTTTGTGCGGTTCTGAGCGTTCGGGATAAAGTACATCCCCTGTGAGTTTGGTATCATTTCGAAATTTAATTTATATTTTCCGAAACTGAGGTTAGCTTTTCCGAAATTAATTTAAAATAAACTTATGAATTAACAATTTCTGAAATTGAGGTTGAAAAGGTACAAACGTTTTACCCTGTCATTAGGTTTTTCTTCATATTCGATATAATGACTAATGAGTCAGTTAACATTATAGTCTAAGTTTGGTGAAATGGCTTTTAAGGGGTTAGGTACAGCTTACAGCAGTACAATTTTTGGAAATATTCAACATTTTTTTCCCTGCATTACTGTTTCTTGTACAATAATGAAAATTGGTATGAATAAAACACTTTCCTTCTGCTATAAGAAAAAAATATTTTTATGATTTAAAAAAAATATTTATATATTCTTTTTCAAAATTCAAAATGATGGCAGTTCACTGTGCAGTAATGAAGCGTTTCCCTCATAACTCATAAACTTGTTAACTTTTTCATGTTCTCTCTCTTTTATTTTATTGCTGAAACTCATGTTTACAATATCATGCTTTTTCAACTACATTCCTTAATAAATAATATTTTTTATAATTTGTGTTAGAAGAAAATACTGATATTTGACCATTTTTCTAAATGAATTTATTTTTTATCAAACAATCTATCAAAGATAGAGAAGTGATCTTGCATCATATTGTAGATATGACGTGCATAAATACAAACAAAAAATTTCATCACAGAATGTTGGATAGTTTATGAGGTATGTGGGAAACGCTTCATCACTGCACAGTGAACTGAATTTTGGGAGGGGGGGGGAAAGTCAATAATTTTTTTTAATCGTAAAAATATATTGTATGGACGACTACAGACTTCCTAAGAAAGCAATAAATTATAAACAAAAAGGACGAAGAGATCAGGGACGACCGATGAAAAGATAGAGAGACCTTTGAAGCCGGAACGGGCAATTGCCCATACCATGAAGTGAAGAAGAAGAAGAAGA